>NC_042518.1:5897702-6199332 GCF_900963305.1 Echeneis naucrates
TCCAGCCGGCATGTGTGGTCAGACCTGAGTCAAGTCACATCCACAAAAACTGAAACGACATCTGTTCACACGTTTCAAAATAAAGGTCCGCTTTCTTTACGGTCTTTAGTTTCTGAAGTCTGCTGGAAAAGGAAAAGAACAGTAAAGTGTAAAGTTTGTTCACCGTTTAATTATTGAGCCATTTCTTATATGTGTTTTTCTTAAAGTACTTCCAAAGAAAAAGCCAAACAGATTGAATGTTTTAATCTCAAATTGTCTGTCTATCTTCCTCTTTGTGATTCAACCCATCCTGTGCTTTTATCGTGAAAAAACCTTTCCGGTCCGAGTTGGTCTAACTGCGTCTGCCTTGACGGAACCGCTGCACCGGACAGATCTGCTTTTTGCGCTCTCAGTCAGTCTTTACCGATCAGCTTCCACCGTCGAGCACCGACGAGCACCGGGAACGGACCGGGACTGGTAAGGCGAAGCGCTTCGTGTGTCCTCTTCTGTTATCACACCGGAGGATCGATGCTTTTATTAAAAAAAAAAAAAAAACGGGGGAAAAAGTTTGGATTTGCTTTGAAGTGACACTTGGTGTGATAGTTTTAGGTATTTGGGTTTACTGGATTCAGAATAGTGAAGTTTTATTTCTGACTGGTGGATTCATCGGGTTGACATCTGGAAAAGGACGCTGAATATCAGAGTTTATGCGTAATTGCGCATCAACTGCAGCAGACGTCTAATCCCCCTTTTTCACACTTGTCCCGTATGAGATGTATCCCCTTTGGTGGTGTTCAGGAAATAATTCTTGAAACATACATACAGCTGCTTATTAAAACAGATTGGACAGTTCAGGGTTCATTGTCTTTGAAGTGAGCAAAAATTTCTACTTTCTGTGCAGCAGAACTGGGACGTGATGAGAATTCATTTTTACACACACACACTAAGTCAGGTGAGGTCTGTTGGAACCAATGATGACAGATTTAACAACCTTTTGCTCATGGAGGAATATTTGAGGTTCAACATTTGTTTTATTAACACAACAAGTAAATTACATTGAACCATCTCAACTGTTTAAAAAAAGAGGACAAAGTGTGATGAGTATGTTTCTGTACAGATGTTGGAGTTGGTCAGGGCACAAGAATTACCTACTGATCTCTCCTGCTGCAATCCTGGTGCTCAGCGGTTGTCGTAACAAGCAAGAGGTCCGATAAATCAAGTGAAATATTACAGGGTTGATTACAGTATTGGACACAATGCCCTCTGCCTTGTAGAGACTTTATTTATGGACAGAGCCTGTTTGGAGTTGGCTTCTCCCTCTGAATGGCCCAGGGTGATAAATGCAACAAATTGTGTTGCTGCTATGATAAAGTGTACACTACTCTTCTCACAGTCATTTGTGTTTTATTGTTTTGTTTTTATCCTTCTGTTTGACGGAGTTTGGTATCTAAGTTTTTTTTTTTAGTTTTTTTTTTTTTATTGGAACTAGGGAGTCTGAACAACAAGAGATGGTTTCCACTTTTGCATGGTGTCGGCTGGCAGCTGTGATCTACGCCACATCAGTTTGGCCCATATATTTATGGTGACCACACATGACGGGGATGATTCATTTAGTTTGGGATTATTTTTATTTCCCAGTAAATTATAACAGCGTTCAGTGGTAGTTAACTTGAAAACTGTGCTTTTGGAGAGCAGGAAGTGCTCTTGTGTTAAGCATTCAGTCACAGAGTGGTAAATTGGATCGATGCTGACAATGCTGCCTCTCCTTGGTTTACTGACTCTATGCCAATGTCCTTGTATCCTCATTTTAAGGACCAAACATGTTGAAAAAGCTTACGTTGCTGACAGTTATGTCTCGTGGACTGCATCTTCCTTATAAGACAACCGGGTCAGCCTGTTTGTAGTTAGGTGCTTTTCCTTACGTACACCTCGAACGTTTGAATTTTGACTTGAAATTCAGTGATCTGGGTTCTCAAATGGTTAATTTATTCAATTAAATGTTATTTCCAAATCATGTTTAACAGTGAACTATATACATTATTGACAAGTTTGGGTTGACTGTTGAGGATAAGATAAATTACGCCATTGGCATCATTTTTGGCAATGCTGCAATGACGGGAATGATGGCAAGCTATTATTTCAACCGAAACATTTCTACTAATTGGCTGCCACTGTAACAGTCAACAATTTCCAATTCAGCACATTCAACGCTGACAGCATGTTTTGATCCTTTATCATCTCATCTACAACTCCGTGTTTGATCCGCTGCATTGTTCCACAACCACCCACCCACACCTACAACCTCCTGCGGGGTTAGAGGAGGCAGGAGTTGAAGTTGAACACAGAGTGGTGGTGGTTTTTCAGTCACAGCTTTTCTTCAAACAACAATTTCTAACCATAGACCGGTTTCATGTTGACGTTTTTGAAGGTAAATAGCCACAGGCTGCTTGTAGTGCTCACTGGTAAAGGCATGTATTTATCTCTGTCATTTGAGGGGAAACAAACCAAAACACTAATTTTGGATGCGAAAGTGAGGTCACCAGAAGGCCACGCTCTTCTTTCTACATTCTTTCCACATGGGGAGTTGAAAAGATGAGTTCTTTTCTGGACAGTATTGTTCTGAGATTGAGAGCTACTTTGTGTGCAAATCACATGGAGGAGGAAATGTAAACACAGAGTCCATCTCTTACTTGGATTACTGGAGGTAACTGACAGCTCTTAGATAGAAAAGTGGAGAGTGAGACAAGTGGAGATAGAAATACGTGAGCAGTAAGAACCAGCACAATGTGGAAGTTTAAGAAAGCATCCAGCTAAAGGTGTGTAACCCACAATTAACTTCATTTATGCATTTGTATGCATCAACTTTTAATCTTCAAGGCTGAAAAATCAAACTCCGTTTGCTCCCAACTTTAGCAACAGAAACAGATCTAAACGTTCTTTCAGTCTCTCCAACTCATTTTCTCTTTCATGACAGTCATAAAGGGGTGGGACTCTTATATATTTAAATATTTTTACATTTTGTAAAGACTTAAGCTGTTTGCTGCTTTGAGTGACGGGTAGTAAACTGGTAAATCATGTTCGGCCATCTTTGGATTAGCCAGGAGCTTGTCAGACATTGGAAAGACAGCAGTGACGGAGGTAAGCTGACTCAACTTCACAACTCAATGGGCGACATCAGAGAGGCTTCTCCCATCTTGATTTACAGTCTCTGCCAAGTGTATCTTAAGGAAGTTGGGGTGATTGCTACCTGTTTGAATAGATATTCATTGATAAAGCATCTGTAAAAAAAGAAAACAACACCTTGTTTGCTTTTGTACAGTGTTCTCTTTAATTTTGCAGTTATTTTCTGAGGTGCTTTCTCCTCTGGTTGCCCCCTCACCTTTTTTTCTTTGAGACTTTGCTCATCTGATGTTCAAGTGGCCTCTCACTAGTTTGCCTTGACCCTCTTTTGATCCTCCTCCTTACTGAAGTTTTCTATGGTATCACCTGCTGAGCCAAGGTGACCAGCCTGCTGACACAGCTGGGCACTGAATTTACAAACTTTGAGATGTTTGGTGACCTCTCTGCCTCTCTCTATGTGGCTGCAAGCCTTGAGTTCCATCCTACGCTGAAAACGACCAAAGAAGCACGCTGACCTTTAGATGGATTCTCAGAAAAGTTTAGAGCTAAAACTGTGGTGTACTTGCTGGTCGTATTTCCAGTTGCCAGTACAAACACACAGTTAATTCCCAATTAGCCTGGCGAAGCTTGGCACTGCAAGGACGTCACTGTCCTGCTATGACCAGGCAGAAGCAGCAGAGTCAAAGCTAGTACTTTCATGGCTGACGGTTCTTAATATGAACAGAAATACTTGCTTTTGTGTGTTACATTTGTAATTAGGTTGTGGTTTATAAACAGGTGTACAGTGAGTAATTTCAGTAAAGGCCACTGCTCAAGCATTGAGTCGTTTAGGGGGATGATTCAGGATAGAAGGTATTAACAATATCCTCACATTTCATATTTATTTAGATGTTGTCTAAATGGTCTAATGACTTAAACCAGCACATTCTCAACTGAAGTGTGACTTAGCATGATTGATGAAATGAAAGGGGAAAGTCTCTATGTGTAGGTATAAACACCGTCTCCCCCCTCTTGGCTCCCTCCACTGGCCGGGGCTGGTGCCCCGGCGTGACGCTGGTGATGGAGGTTGACTGCGTTTGGGTCTGACTCTGACAGCTGCACCAAGCCTGCCTCAGGGCATACCGGCTGTCCCTCCCTTTACCACCCACACCACCTTGCCTGACTGACTGGCATTCCTGATCGGCGGTGCGGTGATTTCCAGCTCCTCAGCAGGGAGCTGGAAAAGTGACATTGCAGGTCTAGGGGTTTAGATCTGTCTTTCTCTCCCTCTGTGTGTAATTTCCTCGCCATCACTTTGGGACTTTTACTCCTCGCTCTTCCTTTTAAGCCCTGTGCCAGAAGAGTATGTGATCTGACAGTGAAAAATTACAGCATTGGAGGAAGGAAATAGTTGGCGGGGGGGTTTTCACCTACAGCAGAACTGAGTCTCAGACATTCAGCATTAGTGCTGAGGTTCGTTTGAACCCATTTTGATTGGTTGTTATGAAATCATTATCGTCATTACCAGAACGCACCATACATCTGCCTCACCGCCACAGGCCCTAGATACACTCACACGTGTGAGTTGCTCTGACAGTGGCCCCAGTGTTAGAGCTGTGCATTCATTTATACACAAACACAGGCGCGCGCGCACACACACACACACACACACACACAGTGGTGCATTTATGCTGCCGAGCTGCTGGTGAATGACGGAGCTCTGAGCTTGAATACTGGCCCAGTGTGTCTGGCCAGGTAAACCTCCTCAACCACTCCACAAAACAACAACAAACACTAAATAGACCACTTGTTTGGGTCCAGCTGCAGTCTGCAGGAAGGGTGGTGGCTCAACTCATTGGATCAGAGACATGCTATTGTGGAAGGCTTTCATGAATATGCAGATATTGGGCGTAGTGTGTGGAGTATGTGCAGGGTACCTGGTATGGATTTTTGTTTTGTTTATTTACATTTATTCACAGTTCAAAGAGCAGACAGGGTTTTTTTTTTTTTTTCTCCAAACAGCGTCCTGCTGCACATACAGGCGCTCATTCAGTTACACACACTCACCTGACACAGCTGCTGCAGTTTTTCGCTCTGAGCTCTGCTGGATCCAACGTGGTTGAAAAGCATTGCTTATGGGCATAAAAGTCATCAGGGTATGATAGAAGGGAAAGTGCTACTCCTTTGCTTTCTTTGTTGAGATCAAGTGTAGCTTAGAAAAGTAATTTCTCACTCTATAGAATATTTTTAGCCCTTGCCATCAATACTTTGACTTTTTCAACAGTCTGGATTAAATTATGAGTATTCATGTGTACATCTCATAAATGTTGAGCTTTTACTGTGGAAAAAGAATGACCTCACATTATTCACTATTGTCTGTTTTGTCTAAAATCCAATGGCTGAAATGCATTAGTTCAAGTAAAAGATATTTCATTGCTGGGGATTATTCAGAGAATACATTTCCAAATCAACATTTTCTCTAAAACCTTTTGTATGTTATTTTACCTTTTAGCACAATTTGCCCTCACCTAACTTTGGCTTTTAGATTTTAAAGTCATTTACAGCAAAAGCTGCTAAACCTTTTATGGCTATGGATGATCTGTGTCAAAATGAAATAGCTTTTAATATAATGTACAATTTCTAAACTTTCTCTCATTGGAATAGGAATAAAAAAAACACTGTGGCGTATATCAGCATAAATCTTTTATCAGCAGAGGTGGTTTTGGGAAGAAAAAAACATCAGGCTAAAGATATTTTTCTGTCACCAAATGTGAAAAAGTGGCAAATATTAATGAATACATCATATGAACAGCCATCAGGTGAGACAGGCTTCCTGCAGTAATTTGGATCAGCTTGCTGTAGTCTGTTTTACATTCAGATATCAGGGGCTGGGATGAACTTATTACTGTCAGTACCTGTAAGTTGCCGTTCCATGGCAGTTTGGGCTCCAGTGTGTATCGTTGATGTATTGAAATGCTTTTGAGAGAAGTGAGCCCGGAGTCATCTTATTTTGTGAGTGTGAAATGTTAACAGCTCCTTCTCTCAAGTATTTGCTCTAAACCTGCATAATTAACAAGTCAGACGTGCTTTTTGCAGAATTGCCTCATACCTGTGTCATAATGTTGACTTCTTAGTTACGCTGATGTTTCATCTTGTTGAAGCACTGAGTACTGAGGTAGATGGTTAGCAAGGGGCTTAGGCTGCTTCTCCCATAGATGGTATGGGCAGTAATGTATTTTATCAGGAGAAAAAATTCAAAATAATGTTTTGAACTGAAGTATAGCAACTCGTGCTGCCATTTCTATGGATCCTCTGCCTGTGCTTTTATTCCACAGTCATGTGCCTGTCCTTTAGGAGCCGGATCTGTTTTATGTCCTGCACAACAAATGGCTCCCCTCCTGCATCCTACAGCTATAGATATCAGCTGTCAGAGTCATTACAGCCTGCAGGAGGTGGTACCAAAGCTTCCGCTACCCCACCAAGCCGCCAACCCCCTGCTTCAATCTCATCATTGATCGGGGCTAGAGAGACATCTAATCCATGCTGATCACAGTAACCTCTGCTGTCTGGAGGGGCTGGATCTGACTTTCCCAATGAACCATGCAGGCTGTGAGGAGAGCAGGCTGGATATTGACGGGAGTGTCTCAGGTCGCTCCAGATGGCCTGATGGCGTTGGTGGTGCGCAAGACGGGTACTGACGTAGTGGCTGACTCACAATTGCTTGTAACATTAAGCAGCCTTTTTTCATTCAGGTCTCTCATCTTCTCACAATGAACTGGGGCTTAGGAAACCTATCAATCGTGGGTTGGCCTTTGATCAAATGTCGTATTATCATCCTTTTTCCTTATGTCCGTTAAGTAGCACAAGGAAAGTGAGCTCTATTCCATCCACAGCCACAGTTTTCAGCCTGTGTCACTCATGCATGGACATTTTCTCCTGCGGTATCATCCTCTATCTTTCTACTCATTTCTTTTTTTGTGTGTGTGTGGTGGTGGTGGTAGGGGGAGTCAGCAGTGATGTTCCTTTGCACTGTGCCTGAGGCCTTTTATCACCAGTGCCAAACCGGTGGGCAGAGAGTAAGAGTTGCCAGTTTTCTGCTCTTAAAGATCCCACATTAACACCACTTCCTTCAGTTTAAAATCCCTCTTAGCCCTGCACCATCAGCCGAGACATCAGCTCCTAACACACACAGCTGAAGCAGACAGAGACTCACTGATCCACTAAATCTTTTCTGTTAACTCCATTGATTCACTGTGTTTCTCTCCATTTCTTACCGGTTGGGGAAGTCAGTTCCTCTACAGTACGTCTGGCATATCCAACATTGACTGACAAGTTTGTATAATTCCCCTTCTATCTGTGAATAAATTTGCCTTTTCCACAGTCACATCTGAACTTTATTTTTCTTTGTGTTCACCAGAGCTTAAAACAAATGTATACACAATGAATGAGGCTGCAACAGCTCCAGCCATGGAGAGCTCCACTTGTATTCCAGTAGTTATCGCCCAGAATTTGTCTCCCCCCAGCTCAGTTTAGGCCATCGCACACTCAAACTGGCCTGACAGACTCTGTAATCGAACCATTTTTTTCTGTCTATGACGAGAAGGGGCATCTTTCAGTGTTCTGCTCCGGGGAGCTTTTCTGCTGACAAAACAGAGACTCGTGTGGTTGCGTTAACAATTGCAAGGACATTTTTGTCAGAGGTTGGGGCGGCAAACGATAAAGAGAGAGGGAAAGAGAATGCACCTGCTCTTTGGGCGATCTGCAGCCAGCCACACAGTCTGTTCAGCCAATCAGCCAACGCTGATAAGTAAGAGAGAGTGACCAGAGAGGAAAGTACTTTAAAAGGTTTTTCTTAAACAACAGTGCTTTATAAGAAAATGCTTCTATTTGGTCCGCCTCCGCTTTGCACTAATATTCTGCTGTGCTCTTAGACAAAGCTTAGCTATTCCATTTAAAAGGAATGCACTTCTTAAAGATAATGGAACCACTCCAACTTTGAAGTCATGCATGGCTTTTTATTATTGCTTTATTGCAGATGTTTCAATTGAACTTCCTGAACAAAAAATTATTTTTTCTACTGAATTCCTTTTTGCATCCTTCATGTACACAAATTATTGTAAGACATTGTGTGCTTCGTGTTTTTTATTGTTAAAAAGAACAGGCTGACAAATTGAATGGCAAATGAATTTCAGTCTTTGCACTTCTGCTTGGGTGAACAGGATGGTAAAAAAATCTGCAGCCTGGTGACGCCTCAGTGATTCCCTTTAGAAAACCCCCACAAAAAACAAAGAAGCAATCTAAACAAGGACAAACTCCTAAGTCTGAAGGAAATCAATAATGTGATTGCTGTATTGAAACGGAACATGCTTGCTCTGAGCTCTGTGAATGTTTGTGGATGGCAAACCTGAAGAAAACACATGCGGGAACATCTGAACAGGAGATGCTCATGGCCATTGGAACACCTCTCCAGTTTTCTGAGTTTCTCTGTTGTGCTCATATTTGTAGTACTTGGAAAGCATTTGGACTCATGAGGTTTAAATATTACTGGGTTTAATTTATGTAGCACACACTGTTTGAATTACAAATTCCAGATCTCAGTAAAATTTCCAAGTTCAACTTTAATATACATTTTTTGGATGATAACTGTTTCTATTGATGTTTTGCAGTGTCTAGCAATCAGGAAGAAATTTTTTTTCCTTAAGAAAAAAAAAAATTGACAGCAAGGTGAAAATATTAAGTGAGTCCAAGGAATTTATTTAATATTCTTTTCACCGTGCTCAGTCATTACTTCTGCCGGATCTTGACAGTCTAACCACTTCATAGCCTATATCAAGGTACTCCTCCTTCACTGTAAACCTTTCTGTGGCACATGAACACAGAGTCCACCTCAGGCCTGGGCTCACATCTAACCCCAAAGCACGCACTGAAAGCTGCCTGTGGGCAGGTTGAACCCTTACAAGGTAGGGGAAGGACAGAGAGAAGCCCTGTTCCCCCTCTGGACCCGGACACTGAAGCACACTGGACCCTTTACAGGAATGGAGGCAGGAGGACGGGAAAGGTGGGAAGGACGTACATTGGACCTCTGTATTTGACTTCCCCTCCACCTCCCTCTGGCACAGCCCTCTCTCTAGTCCAATCCATTCCCCTCCTGTTCACAAATAATCACTCTGAGACACCCAGTGTTGTGTGTGATTTTTGGTGGCTGCTAGACCTCTTTACTTTTTTGCCTGTTTTTTTCTCGTCTCCTCTGTAATCTCCAGCCAAAACTCCAGCCAAGTTGATCCAACCTCCTTGGTACCAGTGAGCCCTTTAAACAGCTTGGACATGGAGTGCTTTATGCCAGAGAGTGAGCGAGAGATAGAACAATTGTGATTTGAGAGGAAGCCTGTCTCTCAAAGCGAGACGTAATGGGCCCTGAGGGCACTTCTCAGCTCTCATGTAAGGCCGCTAGCCTTTGCATTTCTGCATGCCTAGAGAGGAGTTACATAAATGACAGAATATCCTCAATTGCCGTTTATTATATGCTAAAAGCCTTCTCCCGCGTTGATGTTTATGTTAATGACTTCGGTCAGGGGTTTGAAGTGCCTGGATGATGAGCTGCTAGCCTAGAAAGGAAGGAGTGGCTCTGACCTTGGCCCACTTCAGGGAAACGCTCTGGTTTCTGACTAATAGACTATGGCCTATTCTTTCTCCCACAACATGCAGCCAAAATAGCTCTGGCATGCCCCATTAAGCAGCATTTTAATTGTTAACACGGCATACTCTGTCCTTGGCACATATTAACTACTTGATTTAAATATCAATCCCAATTAAAGAAGGGCAGAGAAGATGATCATTTTAACAAGGTATAAGCCTGATGCTGTAACAGTTTTTAAGGGAATTGGAGTGCCTCAAAGATTAGCAGTTTATTATCTGCTTCTCACCTAATGATGAACAGATGTGTACCTCTCAGAACCTCTCAGGATACGTTTTGATAAAGAGTAACCAATTTTATATATTAAGACTACTTCAGTGTGAGTGTATAATAAACAGTTATATAATGTCAGAGATTATTTGTCAAGTCATCTGATAACTTACTGTGGGAACAGAGTATATCTTTGGAGCTTTGATGCCTTTATTCAATTGGCAGTAAGTGGCAGAGAGGCTGACAGGAGGTAGTGACAGAAGAATGACTTATACTCCCCTTCATCAGATCTGCCATCCCTGCTGACCTCGACCAACATCAGTTTGCATACAGAGCAAACAGGTCGACAGAGGATGCGGTCATAATGGCGACCCACACAGCCCTCACTCACCTGGACCAGAGCAACACCTACGTGAGGATGCTGTTTGTGGACTTCAGCTCAGCATTTAATACAGTTATCCCCCAGAAACTAGTTATGAAACTGAGCAACTTGGGCATCGGCAGTTCACTGTGTGCATGGTTATTGGACTTCCTCAGAAACAGACCCCAACGTGTCAGGATGGGAGATCGCACCTCTTCCACGCTCATCCTGAACACTGGAACACCACAGGGGTGTGTCCTCAGCCCTCTCCTATTCTCACTCTTCACCCACGACTGCTCCCCCATCCACCCCACAAACACCATTGTTAAGTTCGCGGACGACACCACCATTGTAGGACTGATTAAGAATAACAATGAGTCAGCCTACAGGGAGGAGGTCAAACACTTGACGGACTGGTGTTCCAATAACAACCTGGTCCTCAACACAGCCAAAACCAAGGAAATCATTTTGGATTTCAGGAAATCCAAAAAGACGGTGCTCCCCACCCTCTCCATTAAAGGAGAGGAGGTTGAGAGGGTGGAGAGCTTCAAGTTCCTTGGAGTACATATATCGGCCGACCTCACCTGGGCCGTCCACACTTCGTACCAGGTGAGGAAAGCCCACCAGCGTCTTTACTTCCTCAGGAAGCTAAAGCAGGCTCACCTCCCCCGCCCCCTGCTGGTTAACTTTTACAGGGCATCCATCGAGTCCATCCTGACCTACTGCTGTACAGTGTGGTCCACCAGCTGCACAGCCAAGGACAGGAAGGACCTGCAGCGGGTGGCGAGGACGGCGGAGACAATTATTGGGACCACACTTCCCCCCCTCAGAGACACTTACGCTGGCCGACTGAAAAAGAAGGCCAGAAACATCAGCACAGATCCCTTACACCCCGGTTATCCCCTATTCTGCCCCCTCCCCCATGGAAAGAGATACCGCTCTCTCAAAGCCAGAACTACAAGACTCATTAACAGCTTCTTCCCCCAGGCCGTCAAAGCCATCACCCCACCCCCACCCCCACCCAAAGACTGACAATGGCCACACTCACTACCAAGTGCAATATCCCTTCCCCCCCCAAAGACACCTACCTGCTGTAAATAATGACATTGCCATAATGTAAACTCTTTTGCACTACAGTATACACTGTTTCCCGTATTTATCATACCCATTCCCATATTTATCATAACCATTCCCGTATTTATCATACCTTGTAAATACTTATTTTATATTTTATATTTTATATTTTATATTGTTTTTATTGAGATATCGCGCTTTTGTGTTTTTCTTGTTTTTCTTTCTCGCTGCCATGTGGAGCTGCTAAGCATATTTTCACAGTTAATGTTGGTGACAATGTGAACAGTGACAATAAAGGATTCTATGACATGCATCATTTCCATTCACCTGGCTAAAGGTGGGCGCGTGGTACACATGCAGCTGACCAGAGATAAAGGGAAGACTGTGCAAATGTTTCAGGTTTAACCATAAATTCAATGAAAGAGGCAGATGCCTGGGTTGGATGTTTGTGTCTTAGTGTGTACAGTTCCTCCCTTCCTTCCTCTAACTGGCGCCCTTGGCATTAGCCTGAGTGAAAACTTCCATGGTTGGCACGCTTGTCTTTCATCCCTCCAAATTTACCCTTCATGGTCCCCGTCACTCTTCAGGCTGTAGCCTACTCAGCAGCACTGTGATACAAAAGCCATTTCCCTTGAGAGGAATAAAGCTAGAGTTAGGTTCAGCACAGAGTGGTGCCAACCCAGGGGCCTGGCATGCAGTTGTCCACTGCTGCAAACAGGCACACATACACTGAATTCATTCCCAGCATTGCGGCACCAGATGAATGGCAAACATGGATGCTCACAGCTCCAAATCACCACCTGCAGCTGGATGATATAGTCCCACAGTGGGGAGAGGGGGCAGACAGGGACTGGGAGGTACTGCGTCTGTTTTGCTGTAGTGCTCCCATTAACTGCAGCAGGTCTTTTAAATAGTCTAAATTTTGGACTGTCACCACAGTTATTTTTGTTTGTGTGTTTGTTTGTAGGTGTGTGTGTGTGTGTGTGTGTGTGTGTGTGTGTGTGTTTTCAATCACTTAGTTGTTGCTAGTGCTTATTTTTCAGTGAGGGTCTATCTGCTTGTTATGCACCATCTGATAATGGGTAATGCATCAGTGGCTGTTTGCCTAATGACTTAGATAGGTAGAGGTACTCATATTGGCAAACAAGCGCAGTGTTGTCATGGGGATGATGTGTGGGCCCATTTCTGTACCGGAGTAAACCAGTGAGCAGTGCTTGACTACCCACCACTGAAAGGCACAAAAAGGCTACCACACATGCTTGCACACACAAGCACCAACGTAAGTGTACCAGCAAAGTGGATGAATCAGTGATCACTAAATCTCAAAGACGACGAGGTGGTGCTAGTGGCAAAGGGGTCAGGGTTGTCTAAATTGATCTAGGAACATTGTGCGACCAACAATGAATCATTGTGTTGCCTAGCAGTTAATCAACACACTTATGGTACAAATGACTCACTTGTAGAATCGCACATAATTTGCATTTCGTTTGCTATTTCAATGCTAATGTATTCTGCGGTGCCCACCAGCCTACTCAAACACATTTCATCATTCAGGTTTTCTTTTTATAGCATCTGTCTCTCCCTTGTTCTGTCACCGCCTCCACCCACCCACCTATTTCACCCTGTCCCACAGTCCCCCATTTCTGTCTGCTGCCATGCTCCCATGTCTCCCATTATGAGAGGAAATGAGGCGAGGTACAGATGCAAATATCTTGGACCCCTTGCTGCTCCCTGACTCACCACCCCGAGACAGAAACAAGGATGGAGTATGGGAAGGATGAGGGAAAGGAAAGAGGAAAGAGGTGGAGGGACACAGTGTTTACACGGGAAAATACATACACAAAACAGACAGCAGATTGGTATGCAATAAAAGAACAAGGGAAAGTGAGTACCACTTTGGAGACAAAGTTTATCATCCTGCAGGAAACATTTTCTGGCAAGATAGAATGACAAAGAGAGCATAAACCACTGAACACAGTGCATTATTTTTCTTTCTCACTCTCCATTTTACTCCAGTCATTCAGCCTGCTGTGCTTTTTCAGCAATTCTGAGAGGTCATTCCTTTTCTCTGCCTCTTGCCTTGTCTATCTTCTGCTCATGTAATTGTTTTGTCGATTCTATTGTTCCTGTGTACCTTTAGTTTAGGGTTAACTGTAAGTCATGTAAATAGCAGGCAGACCAATAGTGAGGAAAACTGTACGTATTGTGAAAAAAAAGTGTGAAACATGAAAGTGTATTTAATGCATTAAAACATCCCACACATACTCAGGTGTAGTGCTGTCAGCTCATTCCAAATAGGTGTCAGTGAACACCATTTAGCACCTTCAATGTGTGATGAGAAGCAGCTATCGCTACAGTGCTCAGTCAGGATTTGGAAAACGTAATGTTCTGCTCAGGGGTGTTACTGGCTGCTTTCCTTATCTGTGGGATTATGGAAATTAAGGAAGGATCTGCTGTATCATAATATCCAAAATAGTAACACTAAAAATAACTTGAGGTCCAATGATGCACTGAAAAAAAATGAATGGCAAATGTTTGTATATCATGTGGGCTAAATGAAAACCAAGAGTGGTTACACAGGAATTTTATAAAGAACTACAAGTATATAATGATTTTCTGAAATTATTATCAAACCAGAAAAGCATTACATTTTGCAGTGCAACATTTTTTTTCTTACCCATAATGTTTCTTTATCACACAGAGTTAATTAATGATTTGAATCAGTTATTTGATGCTGCAGAATGGTGGTGTGATGTTTTGACTGAGGATCGGCTCAGCCGATCAAGACAGCAGCGACTCTTGCTAAAAAGACATTCAAGTAAATAGCTCTAAGTGAAGATTTCAAACACAAATATATCTCAAAATGATCTGCCTCTCTAAAACACTATAAGAAGGCAAAACAAATTAAACAGTTGATTTGGACTGATTACTCGTATTCAGTTTGTCTTCCTTCAGTTGACATCTTAATGTAAAATATATAAAAAGAAGAACACTGCAAAGCTTAAAACTATTTTCACACAGCTTCTACTGGCTTTTTGCCATTCCTGACTCAATATGTGGCTCTTTTATGAGTGTTGGTGTTTCCAGGTGAGGGACAAAAGGGCACAGCTAAGTACCTCAAGTCTATGGTGTATTCAAAAACTGCAGCTTTATCACAGTTTGCAAAGAAAGCTGGAATCTGCCCTCAGGTTTAGCTGTTCAGTCAATAAAAAAGGGAACCCACCACCATGTGAGGAAATTTGTCCCAGCTGGGTGACTGGCTGACCCACAAAACTTCAACATGCCTCCAGCATGACAGCTTTTGCCATAATGATAACGGGGTGCCTGACAATTTGAAGAGAGCACAGTGGAATCCTAATGAGTGTAATGATTATCACCAGGGCCAGCTGAGCCGTTTGTCCGGCCTTACTCTGGATTCACTGGGACCCCTGTCCTATTCTTGCTGTATGACAAACCACATATGATGCATAGAGGAGAACATACTTCCCTGTCCTTTAAAGGAAAATATATCATCTTGACAAGAGCATGAAGAGGAAAACACTTGTCCTTCCTTTGCTCATTCTCCTGGGAGCCCAACCTGTCGTGTCTGTCTGTGCATACATTTGTGTGGTTACCCATGCTCCGCAGACGGTCATGTTGCTGCCTACTTTCACTTTGCTGGTGAATTATCTCGCTATCTCACGCTCCCTCTGTCTCCGTTTAGCACGTCTAATATTAGTTATGCTTAATTGCTGGGTTGAGTGCTAACTCAAAAGCTAATTGGGCCGATGATTTCTGGTTAAAGAGGAGGAGGACGAGGAGAAAAGAGAGATTCTATTACAGTAACGGGGTCCACACCCTCAGGACTCCCACCCAGATCTTCGAACTGCTGTTTTTGACCTCAGACTTCCTACCACCAAAATATCACAAGACGAGATCTTTTTTCTAGCCTGAAGAATCTGTTGGCTTAATTGTTTGATCTATTTTTACATCTGCACATAGAAACGTTGGCTCAGGAAGTGCCAGATTGTGTCCGCTGAAATAGCACTTCAGCAATCTGGTAATAGTTCACAGAGGAAATGGTTGCTAGATTTAGAGAGATTTGTGGAGGATTATGTTCCACCAGAACGGGAACCATGAATGCATTCAAACTCTGAAATAATTCCTGAAATATTTTTTGTTTCTGATGAGTGGTCCATGCTCCCATTTCACTCATATGCCCTGAGTCTGTAGGGAGAATGAGTGTAGTATACAGAGGTGTCTGTGTGTGTGTCTCTTAAGGCAGAGGTGACGGTGAGCCGCATGTTAGTGCCACATGTTAGGCGGCACAGCCAGTCTCAACATACAATATGTTGTCATCTCAAAACCTCACTGTGAATATACAAGGCAGGATTTTCACAGTAGCCTTCAGATTTTTCAAGGATGTCTTGTTAATGTCTTTTTTGCCTTGAGGTTTTTTTTTTCTTCTGCCTCTTCCTGTGCCGTTTTGGGTATAGGCAGAGTGAACAAATTAAGACCTAGCTTATTAAACAAGTGAGCCTTTAAATTACAACAGCCTGGTTTTGCATGCATGGGTGACTATCAGGGCCCTTTCTCCTCCACCCTCAGCAAAAAGCCAAACATAGAAGGGAGGGGCTGCGTGGCACTTTCCTGAATGTTATATCTGCTCTTGAAGTTTGGCCTAATCTAACGGCAATATTTTTTTGGGGGGAATTTAACTTGATGTTTGTGTTTGCGTGTACAGTAAGTCTGTTTTTGTACCATGCTTTATTCAGAGGATTATAATGAACCTGAGTGTTGATTTGTCTCAGGAAATAGTTTTTGTTTGGCTGAATATTTGCTACTGTTGAAGCCCACTGTTTGTCACGTCTAAGTGACTGATTGCTGTTGATCTTCTACATTTATTGTGTCTCTGTGTCTGCGGGTGGAAAGAAGATTGGGAAGATTGTGTTAGCTGATCGAGGCTGTTATATCTTGAAGAGCAGGCTCTGAGGATGCGGCTGTAGCTCCAGATTTGTTTGTTCTGAATGCAGTGTACAGTAATGAATAGATGTATAAGCTGAGGTTTATACGTGTTTTCTCCTCTAGATTTTGTTATGGGTATAAATTATACATGGAAAACGAACGGCATTAATCTCCATTAATGACTAAATTGTAATTAATAAATTCAGGACCAGCCGTTTTGCCGGCACTAAAATGTAAGGATTTAAATTGACATTTGCAGTCTAATCAGTTATAATCTAGAGCTGCCCTCCCAAAAGACATGAATCATATCTGGAATACGATGGTGCTTGTTTGTGCGGCGTTTTTTCAAACCCGTCAGTTGTGTTCTCATTGATGATTTGCAGCTGCAAAGTTTCGTTATGCTATCTTAAAACCATACACTGCCTGAAAAATTCAAAGGAGAGTCCAGGGCTGGAAAGTGAAGTGAAGCCCTGATAACCATTACAAGTGACTTCGCCAGTTGTAAAAAAAAAATAAGTCTGATTGTATTGAAGTCTATGGGAAAATGGCTCTCCTTCTCACTTGATTAAATACGTCAGTAAAATGTTTTGGAGTTTTTGACGATGTTTTTAAAACCCATTGTGATGTCACTTAGGCTGCACTCATGGCTTAAATTTAGCTCAATAGATCATGTTAAATGTAACTGTTGGCTTACGAGTGCTCAACTACAACACGCTCACTTTTCAGCTATATTTAGCCTTGTTGTAACCCACACACCTCACACTTCATGTCTCCAATCCCATGCCAATCCCTTTCATGCTGTCTGGAAAAAAAAAAAATGTCCCAGTGCCTGTCCCAGCTGTAACTTTATAACCATTGTGATACTAAGAATATTAGATTGACTCATTCCGATGCGAGATCACTTAACATAAGAACATGAAACGTCAACATCAGATCGACTGTGACACCTTTCACCACTCTACCTGTCATAAGTGCTTAACCAGTTTGGTGCCAATGAGGCACAGGCCAGTGAAAAATGGACTACATTTTGATGCTGATTCACATCAGATCCAGAGTTTATTTTTAACCCGCTCTTAACATTACAAATTTGAGCATTTTCAGGAAATCATTTTGGATTTGATGTAAAGAGATTGTAGTTTTACAATATGAATGTATGTACCATATAAATATGATGAATGACGAATGCTGGAGGAAAAAAAATGCAAAAAAGGAAATTTGAAAAATTGGTTATGCTAACTTTTTGAAAGTCTCAAGGGTTGTAAACTCTAATTTAAAAGCTTGTCACTTTCACACTTTTTCATCTGGTCTTCAGGTTGATAATTATGGAGGAAATGATCAGGAAACACACCACACTAATATCAGCCTTAAAGAGCAATAACAACCCAGCCATTTATTTTTTTAAGGTAAAATTTGTGCTCTCATTTTCTCGAGCGCAGCGTTCGAATACGTTCATGTCCAAATACAAATGTCTGTTATGCTTACAGCCAGTGCCACTCCTTGTATGCTGTCATGCAAGCAATTTGCCTCTTGACCTTTTTTTGTTGTTGCCATCTGCCATAATGTGAAACAGTCATTAGCTGACTGGGGTCGTGCAGCCCCAGCTGAAGCCCCTAAGCTGTCATACCGAAGATGAAAAGGATGCTGAGCCCATAGAAATATATTGGAGTGGGCTCTGCCTGGGACGCTATGACTGATTTCCCATATAGTCTCTCCCACCTTGTATGAAAAACAAACACTGAGGCTCATCCAGGAATGATGGGTGGCTCATCCTGTCTGACGTACTAGTTTCATTTGATGTGATTCTGCCACCTTCTCAGGCTGTAATAACTATGAAAATGATTGGAGTGACGTGCTCTTTACTTAATCCCCTGTGTGTGTGTGTGTGTGTGTGTGAGAGAGAGAGAGAGATCTGGGAGAAAATGCTTGGCTGCAGGGCAGTGTAGAGGAGTTGAGCATCTATGAAGCACAGAGGTTGGGATGTTGGTCAATGCAGAGAAAGTTCAAACGCTCTGGAGGTTTTATCTTTTGCAAGTGTGTCCGATTCTGCCAGATGAAATCACTGACTGTCTCTGATGAGCATCCCACCATCCACACTGATGGCCCCGTCAGTACAGCAGGTGTCTTCTCCTTTGACTGACATGTTAATCAGGTGGGATTAAACCTCAAGTGAGTACAAATGTGATGGAAAATGGTTTGACTTACACGCTAAGCCCCCACTGGTCTGTAATCCACCGCCCTTCACTCGGAGCACTCATCCACTGGGTATATTGTGGTGTTTGTTTTTATTTTATTTATTAGTTTTTTGTCCATGTGTGAGCATGATCCCTCACGACACATGATCCAAATCCTAATCACTTGAACTCCTTTTTCTGATTTCATCTTCCTATTGAGGCTCTCAAAAAAGAGACTACATTAGTTAAGCAGTGATGTTTTGAGGAATGGAGGGAGTAAGAAAAGATGGAGGTAGAGACGGTCGGCGCATTCCCTCGCTGTTTTTTGAGCGACATCTAATTAGTGTGTTTGTGCCCCCTGAGCTATGGCGGCCTGAAGATAGTTTTGCCAGCAAAGCAATAGATCAGTATCTCAAGGACAGTTTAACCCTGAACCCATCACGTAGTGAAATGCACTGGCTTAAAATTGTTTCTTTTCTTTTGCCCTTTTCCTGTCATTCATTTCCCATGCCACCTCTTGACTCTCTGAAACACTGCACGCTTTGAAAATGACCTCTGACCCCTCCACCCTAGCGAACTATTGCCTCTCAGCCAGGTGGTAGAGGTTATATTATCATCTTGATGAACAGATGGTAAATAATCTGCACAGGGAGGATGAAAATCCCTTCAGCAAACGAGGGGAAGGGTTGTGGGATGGAGAGATGAACTGTTTCAGAAATTGCCCAGTTTGTGTTTGCTGTTGAGCAAATGAAGGAAACCCCATTGGTTCAAATGAGGCAGGTTATCTTAGCATAGCACAAAGGCTACAAACGGCTAACCTTGCTCTCCACCGGCTGCTCCCTCTAAAGCACAAACATTAACAGCATGTCTTCATCTTATCTCGTTTGTTTACTCCAGCAAAAACACGAAATTCGAACATAACTTGCCTTTTCACTTGGAGGCTACAGACTGGATTAGTACTAACCTAAGACAAACAGATACTGGATCCAGCTACATGTCGAATTTACAGACCGCTATACTGGGATTTATCTTCTAATCTAACTCTGAGCAAAGAAGATTGCTTCCCCCATTGTGGTGTCTACCTATGCAGATACTCTGTGTGGCTTCAGGCTCCAATATGTGTCAACTAACTGTGAATAGTCTGCACTGGTATCTGCCCTAGCCAATCACACAGTAACTGGGATGCCCTCTTTGAATTTTGAAAGTAACATTTAGCAATTGAGCCACACAATTAATGGATATTTCAAAGCCTTAGCACATAGATCCAAAACCGTCTGGATGAACACTGGACACCATGTTGTTACCTGTGCCTTTTTTTTTTTTTGTGGTGGCCCTTTATTATGAATTCATAAATTCATGAACTGTAAGATATGCAATGAAGAATGTTGAGGTCTGAAAGATGTGTGTAGACATTCATCTGCTGTTCACCCTCCTGATACAGCAAGGTATGAGCACAACGGGACTTGAACAAATACACACACACACAGATGGTTCATAAATAGAGAGTAGGGATATTTGAAATAAGTGTAGTCCATGCGACAGGCAGAGTGACTGTCCTCTGTGGAGGAGAGAGGTAATTCTCTTTCACGCATGATTAACTTGCCTCATCTGTGTGTGTGTGTGTGTGTGTGTCTGTGTGTGTTCAGTATCTGCCTCAGCCAATCAGGGCTGCTCATCAGTCTGGGGCCACTCCAGCTCCACACCACCGTACAATGGCATGTCATCTCTGTGTTGGGACCAGCTCTCATTTCTTCATTTTTCTCCCCCTCTTTGTGTCGTTTTCTCATGTCGCCGTCTCTCTGTCTCTCCCACCGCCTCTTTCTCTTGGTGATGGACAGACACAATCAGGGTCTTATTGTGCCACCTGTTTTTTAGTTGACAGTTCATTTGGTGTTGGAGAAATGATTTCATTTCCCTCCTCTCACTTGCTAACCTCAGCTGCTGTTATCATTTGTAGTGCAAAACAGATTGTAATGCCCACAGACTGCCCCCCCCCTTAGGTAATAATCGAATCAGGTCATGAATAATGGGCTGGTAATGGTGTAATTGCGTGAAGAATTAGGGTGCGCTCCCTGCGTGTGGACAGACTGTTTGTGAACCGGGTTTACATGGTGAACATGTGGAAATCTTTTCAGTTCCTTATTAGAAGCAGAGTGTACTCCTCTCCCATCTGTCATTTTGTTTAATGATTACCTACATTACCTGCGTAATCATTATTAATGTCAAAACACACACTTCCTATCTTTGGTCATTATAAATTATGGCCAAAGGCGATATACGTTTTTAAAAATTTTATTCCATTTAATTTGAACCAGCGGGGGCGCGGAGATGTTGTCACGCGCCTGTAGAAACATCTGGAGGGCCGTAAGACTCACGAGAAACCATTTTTTTTTTTTTACTTTTTACTGCTTTTCAAAAAGATCCACGCACAGCCACTGGCGAAGATCTCACTATGTCTCTGGAGACAGAAATTATCTGGAATGGATGATGTAGAATTTATAGACTAACTAATCCCAACAAGCAGGATATGGGATGCTGTTAAAATAGCTCTTCTATGCTGCTGGTTTTCCTCGGGGTTTCTGTTTGAAATTCTCAATCTTTTCTCTTTTCCTCTCTGAACAGGAATTCTATCTTGGCGTTTTATATGAAAGAGAAAACAACAAACATACAAACACGTACGTTATCGGTCTAACACTAGTTGATATTCCACCCGTGTCATGTGGAGGCTATAAGCTCTGTGATTTCGTTGTTGTCCAGGGAGAGAGAAAGATTGAACTGAGGCTCTCGCTGCCTTACTTTCTTATCTCTCTGTGTTTGGCTGCTTTTTTTTTTTTTTTTTTTTTCTTTCTTTCTTTCTTTTTCTTTTACCATTGGGGCATCAAACCTTTGAAGACAGAAAACCTCCCTAATATTGATCAAAACGAACTGGGCGGCAGGTTAAGTTTGTTAATCAGACTTCAGACAATGGCTGCTGCTTATTTCCAAAGTTGTACTCACTGGTGATCAAAGCAGCAGTGGTGAGCCAAGGCCAACTTTCAGATGGACTGTGTGTGGCCATATATCAAGCAGAAACTAAGTATAGCGCCACTGTGACACCCAGTGGCATTCTGACTTGTCAGCACTGTATCCACTGATCCATCACACTATTCTAAGAGTGCATCCTGCATAATATCCAGGATGGAGCAACAGAGAACGACCCATCATTGTGTTACACTGACCCACTGATGTGTTAAACTTCTGGTAGCCAGCGAGGTGGGAGAGATTACTTTTAAAATGTATCCCATTACACAGGATTGTTACCATCTGACTGTACTGCTTAAGGCCTTATTAGTAGCACACAGCAGTAGAGGGATTTTCTCAAACCCTTTAAGTATTCTCGTGATTTGTACAGTTACAGTGCTGCTAGACAGGTGAGTGAATTGAAAAATAAACAAACACAAAATTGGTATAGTCATTGCACATCCCGTGCCATTTTCATTTTAGTGGCAACATTTTCTGTTGCAGAGGGACTTTAAAGGGGACAAGTTAGCTTTTCTTTATGCCTCTGGTGGCCAACGGCAATAACAGGTGCCACATTTTCATTGCAGAAATAGAATCATGCCATATGTGAAATTATGAGTGGCAGGGCAGCACTGTGTGAGTGTGTGTGTGTGTGCTTGTATATAAAAAAATGCAATTTCAGTAGGTATGACTGTTTTTGTATTTTACTTTGCAGAAAATAAAAGTTAAACTTGTGTATTTCTTTTTTTACTGGCTTGTACCAAAGAGGCATGTTTCATTTGGTGACCTTCAATTCATCTGCCAGATGTGAGATTAAAACCTGAGTTGTATAGAAATAGAAATAAGGAATTTTTAGCTCAATATTCAAAAAGAAAAATCGAATCAATCTGAGGAAATTTACTGCCTATCAATGATACTTCTGAGGTCTTCTGTGTTTATCAGCACTCAGAATACCTTTTAACTGACTGAACTTGATGCCATTTTATATTTTGATTATTTGGGTATGACCCATTACCCTTCTCCCAAAGCACATTGTACAATCCTCTGTTCTCTGCCAAGCTTTTCTCGTGAGCCCTGTATGTTGCTGCCCTCACAGCAAACCCACTCATCAACAGCTCCTGGAAGTTTATCCTCGGCTTTCTAAATAACGATTTATTCCTCTGCAGTGTTTTAGCACGAGATCAATGAGCACCAGTTGGCTCTGTCACTACCACTAAGACAGTGATGGAAAGGGCCCCTGATCCTAGCTGCTATCCTAAAATACATTAGCGAACGGATAAACAAGCAGCGGTAAATTGTCTGCACAGCCATAAGCAACATGCGAATTCTGTTTACTGCCAAGTTCTGAATAATTGATATGGCGATAAAATAATTTTCCTACCGGAGTCATTTCGGCAGTTACAGCTGTTGAGGAGGAAGCAGTGCAGCGTCTCGTTATTAATAGATGGGTGATTATGAGTGGCAACCCAATTGATTCACTCTCACGTCCTCTTAGCACAACTGACAACGCGCACACTGTCCATGCCACCATCATGTATTTCTATCTTCTCACACAAGCTTCCTTCTTGCACTCACACACACGTACACACACTCATAAACACAGAGTTAAAAGTGACTGCTTGATAATTAGCCCAGTTTAACAGTGTTAATTGGTTCCTCTGAGTCTTTTATTGTTGATACTGCTGATAGAAAAAGGAAATACGCAGCCATAATTGCGAAGTGGAAGGGAGATGGCGTGTGGGTTTGTTTGTGCTGGTGCATGTGGTGTGTGTGTTTTTTATGTGGGAATACAGCTGGTGCTTTTTGGGCCATATCATTTCATTACATGCACACGCTCCTGTGTTGTTTCCTCATAAACGTGCATTGACCCCAGCCTTAGCATGTCCTTTCCTTGAACTACTGACATCAGGCAGGAAATTGGCAAAGTCTGAAATACCCAAACAGAGCCCAGAGGAGTTAGTGTGTGCCGCGCCAAGGGACGGAGAAGACGTGATGTTTAGCTATGGAGGGAGGTATCTGGCCACAGTGCAGGGAAGAATGTTAAAGGGCAACTTAATTGGTGTTCAGAGGTCTGTCTAGTTTGTCTATTACAGCAACAAGGCAGATTGACTTTCTAAAGACCTCACCAGAGGGACTTGACATAACTGTCTTGTGTGTTAGCTGTCAAGTTAGTGTTTTTGCACTTTCATTAGTTGGAACACAACCACAGCCATGTTTACCAACCCCAAGACACTGCGTGTGACCCAGATACTGCACAGAGGTTACTGCAAGCTGATTTATGACCATGACTGTGTGAATGTATTAATTTGTCTGCTATGCTAGGCCTTGCTCATTTTTAGCTCAACGTGCACTCGCTGTGCTTGTGGCCCTTTCTGGAAAGCATCCGAGCATGGATTGTGTCCGGAGTCTTTCTGTCAAAGGCTAAACAAAGCAGATGTACTTCTTCATCAAAGACTTGGCATAGAAGGTACTTAGATAACAGGATTGTGCAGACTGCCATTCACCCTCCACCCTCAGCTCCCACCGCTCTTCATCTCTGTGTGACTTTGGAAGCCTCTGCAGTGCCAGTCGAGTACAGTCTTGCTCTGATTGCGCCTCTAATGTGGCATCCTGGCTGCGATCATGAAAGTCGGAGCAGACTCCCCTACTTCCTCACATACGATCACAGATCTGATTATAATTTCTGTCATACATATGCTGGGGACACACAGCATGTGCAGCTTCAAAATGTGTGATACCCTCTTTTCTTGGCATAGAAATAAAACAAATTGTAATTTCAGTCACTTAAATCCTCGCACAAAATGGATTCACAAAGTATTCCCTTTGTCATTCTGCCAAATGGAACAGCTCTGATGAATGCTGTTTTTTGATGATGGTGCTCTATAAAATGGAAATCTGAATATAGACGGTTACTGAGTTTGTCTTCGCTCGTGTTAATTCTTTCAGTCTTTGTGACTGCCAGATGTTCATTATTCATACCTGTACAATTCTGAAAACTTGTTGATAAGATTAGATTACAAATATACTATTAAGTCATGTAATACAGGGGAACTGTACCACAAGTGACACACATCTGTGGCTGCAACTACTGCATATGTACCAAAGGCGTTTATGTGAGATATTGTGACAGACAGCACCGTGTGCAGTGGGAACTCTGTGGCAGCACTTTGTTAGTCAGTCTAACTGAAATGAACTCAGCAGGCACTCTGTACATCACTACCTTTTCCCTCACCATTTCACTCTTTTCACTTGATTGTCTCTCCTCTGGATACAGTGCTTGTTTCAAGCTAAATCAGTGTAAGACATGAAAAGCACTGTTGTGGAGCTGACACCATCTTGTATATGTCAGAATGTTTATATATGACATTATTAAATTTAAATCCTTGTCAATTTTGCTCACAGCACTGGGGATACCTTTGTGTAAGGGCGACTTGAAAGTGTTGGGTTAAGTGTGACTCTGTCTGTTACAGCTTGCTGATGCAGTTTCACACCATTAGGCAAGTGCACAGAGACAAAGGAAATTATGTTGCATTTTATTGTTGCCCATAGAGCTTTGCGATGGTGAGATTGTTTCAAGACAAGATATTAAAGTAGCATTTATAGGCATGTTTCTATTAAAATGTGTAAAATGGTAGTCAGAACCATGATTACTCACTCGGTTCCTAAACCTCTCTACTTACTCTCTAAACTTTTAGCATGGTTTGCAGTTCCTCCTCTGGTTGGAGCTGGCACTGGGGACTGATGGGTGCAGGGCAGATTTTGGTAATGGCTAACATGCCAGGATCAACACCATAGCTGACCCTCGGGTAATGTGGCTGGATACTTACAGTACTCTAAGATACCGCACCACACACACACACACACACACACATTGCCTGTGCAGCTGAATCACCTCCCATGCTGAAACAGCGTTTCAGCAACTGTGGTGCTCTTTATCTCTCTCTTATTGCGACAGCTCTGCTTTTGGTCTTTCCTCTGAGACCACTTCCTGCAGGGCTGATGTTGTTTGTGTCCGTTCATCTGTGTGAATGTGCATATGTTTAGATCATGTAGACTGTCTCAATTTAGCTCCTCTGTGGTAAGACAGCCATTTCGCCTCCCTTCCTGTAAAAACTCAACTCCAAACCATCTGGCGTCACATGTCGAAGTTACTTGGGTTGTTTGTGTACATGTCCCATAAATACCCCAGTCACTAAATTACATTTGTTTACAATAGGGCAGGTAATTTGTCTGTATGTCTAACCACATGTGAAGGAAACCAGCCCGGCTCTCTGTGTCTAATGAATTTCCTCCTACAGAACTAATGTCATTAACAACAGGTAGGGATGAGACTAATGCAATCAAATCCTCTCAGTAATTACAACTCTCCCCAGCTGAGCCGAGCTACAGCACACCGATGAAAGGAAGCAGCTCATTAGGAGTGCTTGTAAGCAGCACAGCTTTGGCATCAGTGAAGCCTCCTTCCATTGAAGGTGTCATCCGTAAGATCCAGTGAGAGGAAATGCACTAGAGGCGTGAGGCAGGTTGAATCTGGCTGGTGAAAAGTGATTCATTATTGACCTTTGACCTTTTTATGGGTAATTTAAAGGGAACTGAATGACTGAGGTAAACAATAATCCATTCATTCATTTTTCAAATAATCTTGCGTCATATTCCTGAGAGCACTTTAACAGTTAATCCAACATCCAACTTCTCTTGGAAGTTGTTTATTTTTTCACATTGAGTGTTGACATCAAATCTAATTTGGTGAAGTATGCCATCTCACTTGGGCACTTGAGTGGTACTCTTAGAGAAATAACAGTGCAAGTGATTTTACTGATGGCACAACAACTGGCCCATTCGGTCTTCGACTATGATTGTGTCATTTGGTGAAGATATTTGGATTCAACCTGTGGTCTCCATATTATACATTTATAGGAATAATTGAACGAGAACAAATGGGCAGCAAAAATGTATTGCTAAGCTTTGTACCATAAACAGACAGTAAGATGGGATATTTATATCTATTTATGCACCATAATCAGTGAGTTGTTCAATTAAAGATTATTTTTATATTGTTCATTCATTTTACACTGTTTATCTATATTCTTCTCCATTTGTAGCATAGCAAACATACCAAAATAAACATCACTGTCCTTAACAGGTAAAAGTGCATAAATTCACCTTTTAATATGAAATGCCAAAGAATCCAAGTTGCATCCGGCATAATTCAAGTAATCCTTCGAAGAGGGTTTGGGTTTTTAAGCCTTTAAGTCTTCAAGGTAAGGCTGTCAGCAGAGTTTGCATTATAAAAGTATCACCAAGACTTTTTTTTTTTCTTTAAGCCTGCTGTGCCAAATTTGAGTCCTGACTTGTGTACTGATGTGTTGTTAGAAGGACGAACATGTTTGTATTAATCTCATGACAGCATGCCAGTGGTGGCCCCTGAGTCTGTTTTGGTTATTCCTGTCTAAATAGCTTGTGGTCAAAGCCGCATGAATTCCTCAGGTATATATGGATTCATAAGAAGCTGTGTAAGGGAACGTCTGTGCACATCTTCTCCGCCCCATGAAGAGAAAGAAACCAGAAGCTTTCAGCAGCCACAGATCCCAGCTGATTCACTGTGGTGTGTTTTTTTTTTTTTTTTAAGGACTTAAATAAAATCTACAAAAATAGGAAAAAAAAATATTAGTAGAAAAACATTTTTTCAATGAGCAATTGTTATGCAGCTAACCCTCATACATACAAAAAAAAAAAAAAAAAAAAAAAAAAAACTGCACCTGCATCCTTCTTCCTCCTCTCTTCTCTCCTGAAGGCAATCTGTTTTGTCCCATCTTCATCAGTCATGCTATCAAGGCCACAGCAGGCTCTCTGTTGTCTGCAGAGTGCATGTTTGTCACACAAGCTATGTGGGGAAAGTGATTCTGTCACTGGAGTGTTGGAGTTTGCAAGTGCTCCACAGATAAATCTGATGCCTATGGAAGTGCCATTTTAAACCCGAGGCTCCTATATTCTTGCATACAGACAATTAGTTCCATCATTAATAACTTGGGGGTGTAGCGGGGGCAATAAATATGAGAGCAATAGTGGATTGACTTTTCTTTGTATTCCCACCTGGCAATCACCAAATTCAGTCAGAGGATCCAGGAAAATGATTAGGTTAGTGAGCAGGGTTAACCCACACTTGGTGTTTGCCTGCAACAGAGGGACTAAATACCTGCTGTGGTTTCATCAAAATGGATTAAACTTCCTTGGCTTTTAGTTTTAGAAATTCTATGTAAAATACACTCCTAAGTCCTGCCACTCTCCCCCGTAGAGCATCTGTCCTCTCTCTGCCTCCCACAATGTGTGTGTGTGTTTGCTCGTTCGTGCTGATTAGTCAAGAAGCCTGTGAACTCCTGACGTTCTGATGAGTCCTGCCTGAAGGATACCCAGAATCCTTAGATGGTAATTGCATTGGACTTTGGAGAAAGGGAAGAGTTGATGGAGGCACATCGTTTTTACTTAGCCTATTTCATCATGTTTAAATACATACAGGATTAAAGTCTTTTATCTGAGAGCAAAAATCCAGCTGGTCTCTCTCTCTCTGAACAATCCATGTCCATCCTACTCTAAATTAATCCTATTCCTCTGACATCTGACAGCAAAGAGGACACAACACCGTCTCAATTGTGAGACTGATATGTCATTTTCATTTATATATATGTATGTGTGTGTGTTTAAAACACTATGAAAACTCAGTTTAAGGCTGGAGCTTCATTTTCTCTCCCAAGATTTACTGTAGAAGTGGGGGAAAGGGAAGCCCGAACTAGTCTGTTCTAATAATTCTTAGTGATCCTCTGAGGCATGAATGTCTAAGCCAGAGGTGGCGAATGTCCTTGGTGCTATTTCTGAATCCAGTCATCAGAATACATCGGCACATGCCAACCACCAGCAGCATCACTCTCAAACTGCCAACATTTATTGTGACACGAAATCAGCCAGCAGATGTCTGCTACAATCCAGACGGTCATTCGTTATTATGAAATTAATTGGATTTATTCCTGGTAGGGAACTAATTATTCCTCATAGTGTCTTTCCATTATCGCCGTCATGAGGCTGTCCTGTTTGGATGATACACACCATGTCAGGTGTTTTTAATGAAACTGACAGGACGGGTTTGGGGCACTGTCCAAAGCAGACTGTAAAATCAACACTTAGACCTTTGAACAAATGGCCATCCAGAATATGTCTGCCCCACAGAATAAGTGAGTGACGATTGTGCATCCACATCTTTATGAGTGTGTGTATGTGTTGGGGCTGAGGTTGGGTTTGTCCATGTCTAAGTATATCTGGTGTTGTATGGAACCTCTCCCAGTGTATGTGGTTACTCATACTGGGCAGTTCCCCAGTTGAATTTTTGGGGAAATGTGAACGGAGCAAATATGGGCCAGTTTTCCTGTATGGGCTAACTTTAGCACACTTCAGACAGACGGATGTTTGAATAGTAGTGCGGTTGAAAATTGAATAGGACCACACTGGATGGAGTCGACCCATTCAGGGCAGTGATTGTGTTTCTTTTTTGCAGGTTGTAAATCTAGTATTTGGCCTCATGTTCTCATGTTAGGCTTGATGAGTTGCATGTCAAGTCCAATGAAATATCTAACTTAATGCTCACAGCCTTGTTGGCAGGGTGCTGACCTTTTTAACTGTTGCTATAATGTTTCGCATTGTTGATATAATCAACAGTTTAGAACAGTTTAATTATTGTTCAGATTTCACAGAATACAGTTGTATTTATCAGCACATTGTTTCATTTAGAATAATATATATATTTTTTTTTTATTATTATTTATTTATTTATTTTTTGTGTATGCATGCGCTAACTTGGATTATAGTGTGCTCAGTTTAAAGTTTTTGGGCCGATTCTTCCTTTAGGTGATGACGTGAAGCATAGGCTCGCAGGGCAGAATCGTAACAGCTGAGCCTTAAATGTACATGCTGTACCAGAGAATGCTTTAAATGTATCAGTAACAAGGAAACCCCTTTTGTATTCCTCTGTTTCAAGGGACGTGCTCATGAGGTTCTCACTATCAGGCAAAAGACAAAGATCAGGCTTGATACTATCTAAGTTAGTTTGTTCAAGTGGAATAAAAGAGACATATTTTGCATCTGCTTTTGATTTTACAGAAGAGTGATTCGCATACAATTACATGCAAATGAGCAGATGTTTCTCTTCATCCTCGACAGACATGCTGGTAAATAACTCGTAGTTGTTTACAGTAACAACTTTACTTTGCTTCACTCATTGCTCTATCAAGAAGCACTTAAAATTAAACGCTGATCAGTTTTAACACAAGCTCGAAGAATGGATCAAACTGCACTCCAGAGGCATTATAGCTAGAGAGAGAAAAGCAGTGAGCTGTGGATTTGTTCTCCGCAAGTGCAGTGGATCAAGAGCTTTAGGATTTCAAATAATTCAAATATATGTTCTATATGCTATTGCAAAGGCAAATAAAGGCATGACATGTAAACATGTAAAGACATTTTTATACTTAGAAATGCATCTAACATCTACAGTTATCACATGCAAACATGCTACTGTAGAAATGCTTACATGCGACACGCATTCATAGTACAAGAAGGAATGCCTGTCTCACACGATCTGAGACCATCCAGTACACATTAATAACTGCTCCCAGGGGGGCTGTGCGATGGAGGCGCAGTAAATATATCAATCTGAGAACAAGCAAATAAGTGAAGCATAAAGAAGAGGCTTCGTTGACTGTGCACTCAGCATGGAGTTGGAAAATGGCATAAAAAGGCTCAAAAGCAAACATAAGCGAGGTGCAGAATATATAGAGACACGTGGGACCTTTACCTTGGACAGCGGAGACACCAGCTATTTGAATTAGACTGGATGTTTGTGCTTGTTTTTTTTTTTTTTTTTTTTTTTCCTTTTTCAATTTCTTCAAACTACAAACGGCAAGTGATGTCTGCATTCTAACAAACTCGCAGCAGCTCCTGGGTGGGGATTTTGGGCTACTGAGTGAAATATGACATTTGGATGGATCTGGTGTTCATATTTAAGGTGGTAAAGGGTGTCGGTGGGTCACAGACTCAACATGGTGCTGAATGACAACAGAGAGAGAAAAGAATATTGAAATTCTCCAGGTTACCAGTGACTGACTGAAGTTCACCATGTCAGATTGTGATCGGATGAAGATGAGATGAACAGGTGGGGCCTATAGTAGGAAACAGTGCTCAGACAGCGCGTGCAAGGAAAAAGAAAAAAGTCTCCCTGACAAAACTCTAAGCTTAATTTCCACAACAACCTAGTTGACAACAAATAACTTGTTAGTGTTTATGCCTCTTGCATACAACTATCTGAGGGCGTGTAAACTGTTTGATCGATTTCACCATAAATTGTTCGGATTTTGAATGAAAACACAATTAGATAGCACTTGATATTTAGCACAGTGGGCACATTTTTCAATTTATGACACAAAACACACAGCCAGGAATTTTGTGACAAATCATGTACAAGCTGAATCACAAATTGTGATAAGTAACATCTACTGAGGTATTTATGTTTAGATGAAAAATAAAGTGGTGGAAAAAAAAAAACAGAATTGAAATTTGGTAGATGATAAACATGGTGAGTGGTTTATCTGATGTTCATGTGAGTTGTGTCCACAGAGCTGTAGAGGTTAAATAAGAAATTCAACTCGGACAGCCTCTCTGAAGTTACATGTTCTCCAACGTAACGTATGACCAAGTGTAACCAGTCTGCCAGAAATTCTGCAGTCATTTCAAACAGGGGCCAAGCTGATATCATTAAAGACTGAAACTTTTTCAGAGCAGAGAGAGAGCTTTGTTTTTCTGATGGTGGTGGTTAAATTGGTTGAATTTAGGGATGTGCAGCTTTGTGTGCTTGTAAGTAAGCCGTCCTCACCATCAGTCTGTTTCTCTAATCAATCTGTTTACCCCCCATCTTTTCTAATACCGTGCCTCTGATGGGTATGTACGAACTGTCATGGATACACACACACACACACACACACACACATATATACATACACACATATATAGAGTGCTCTCACACACCTGCAGACACAGTGCAGCCCTAAAGATTGGATCAGTCTGATGAATCGGGCACTGGCGCACTCTCCTCTACCAGCAAATGCATGCACACAAGTAAACACACATCACACCCAGATTGACCAAATGTCCTGCCTGTGCGCTGCCAAAGGACTGCTGCAAACAAAGATTAGAGAAAACATATCAATTGTGCCACTGCTTTTTATTTACTCTCAGGGCTGAGTTCAGGGTGACAGTGGCTGCAAAACACATGGCCCTGTGGTAGATGCTTTCTTTTCAATGAGCACAAAACTGATTCTTGTATAATTACACTCATTAGGAAACTGTAGCCTGGACTTCACATAATCAGCACTGACGCACTGGACACAAGGACACGGAGCTTCAAAGACCTCAGACTCGTTCTGTGCCTGCAGTAATGACAATACAGCAGTAATGACAGTAATGATACTTTGATGATGCCAATTATACACAGGCCTTTGTGCTCCCATCACCAACACCCCCCCCCCCCTTCACTTTTCCATGTCTCTTTGCCATCACTGACCTTACATAGTGAAACGCTCAGAGCACTGGCTGATTGTCAGGATTAAACCTGACCACGGGGAATAGAATAGCCTCACCACAGTCACACTGCTCACAGTCAAGACTGTTGTTACTGCTGGTACGGGAGCCTAACTATGTATCTGAGTAGTCCTGTTTAGTCAGGAGTCTTTCCCTTCGGCTACCTTTTTTCCTTCTCTGTCATCCATGTGCTTCTGTCTCTCTCCTGTGAGACAGTGGATTTCATCTTTTGATTGTGTGTGTTTATAGTTTAGAGGTCAGTCCATGTGCACTGGGCAGCCGTGGATATATTTAGTCAGGTGTAAATGGCTCATGTTTGCTGAATTGTGTATTCTTTGTTTACAGAATCAGAGGGCAGCTTGTTTTTATGATTGACTAAGTGTGTAACTGTACCCATACGCAAGTGTGTGTTTGTCAGTGAGCAGTCCACACATGTGCTGCTGCCTTCCTGACAATCTGTATTGTATGCCATCACGTGCCAAGTTTGGGAATCTCACTGGCTGTGACTTGTCGGTGTCCCCCTCTCATGAGCTTGATTTAGTAGCTGTTGAAGTGCTGGCAGTGTTTGCAGTGGCCTGCCAGTTTCTGCCTCCATCAGGAAGAATGGACACCCCCACCCATGGCTGTGGCCTCAGTGGATGGGTGGGTGGGTGTCTGAGGTGGGCTAGTGGTTAAAGCTGGTATGAGCCGAGGAAAGTGCTCTAGTATTTCAGGATCAGCGAGCAGCAGACACAAGATCATAAATAGAGTTTTTATTGCTGATCCGCTATGCTGGGTGGGCCTGGGTCTTTCAGCAAGATCACAGAAGGGATTGATGGTTCCCATGTGCCGGGGGAGGAGGCTGTGTGTTGTCGGGAGGGGGGGGGCACATCAGACAGCGGAAACAACGGACATGGGCGAGGTTGGCTGTCCCATCTGCTGCCCCAGGGTTACCCCCTGACAATCTCCTGTCCTCAAATCTGCCCTGCAGGTCTCTGTGTGCAGACACAACATGGGGTCTTGTCTCTCACAGTTTCTACCAGGGGCTGAAAGAGTCTTGTAAGTCCCCTGAGTGGCCTCAGGGGACTTACAAGACACATACCTGTTTATATGCAGGTGAAAGTCTTTGGACCTGGTTGGCCTCCATTTAGCAGCTGGATTTGTGCATAGGTCATCTGTACGCATCCATTCTCAGCTGCATCATTTATGGACACGGAGGGACAAAAGAGCGTCAAACTTGCTGCATGTTTTGGTCATACTAAATAAGTGTGTTTGTGTAACAGTCTAGAGAGAGACATACAGGACAAGTCCAGCTGACTGAACAATCGAATGTAAGACTCTCTTAACCAGCTCAGAGCATTTAGACATACATGGTACCAAGTGTGCCCCAGTCACTCGACTATCGTCTCACTCCCTGTTTTAAATAATTTTATTCAGAGTTTATTTTCATGGAATTATGACAGAGCTTTCCTGTAGCTCTCTAACCAAAAGATTCACATTCAAAATGCAGATGGTGTACCGGGCAGAACTATGCTCCTCTCTGCACTCTGCCCACTTTCTGTGCCACGCTGTGTGCACATACAGAGGTTTTATTCTGAGGTCACGTTTATTTACTGCAAATTAGGAAAAAATAATGAATAAAAAAACATAAGGCAAAATTGCTTTTAGTATTCAGAGCCAAATGCTCTCTCTTTCATTTTACAGTGAGAAGATTTTCTCACAGTAAAGGCTCATGCCACCTCTGCAGGAGGTTAAACTACAGCACCAAATATGAAGCCAGTGGTGGAGAGGCATGTCCGCAAAGTCTATTGATGGAAGGCTGTGATGGAGAAAGACAGAATGCAATATGTGCTGTAGGTCTTCATTGTGAAGGTTTTGTTTTTACAACCATGTTAATCCCGGGCGGGTGGCTGAGTAGTTTGGCAGGAGTGTGAGGAGGTTGCGTGGTTAAGCACCACAGAGATTTTTTTCATTGGGTGCCAGAGAGCAGCGTTACTCAAAGCTTTTGAGAAAACATCTGATGGAGCCTCTTGAGTGCTCCCAGATTGGCAACATGAATAGCAGCTTTCAGAGAGGCTGCATGCCCTAATGTGTTTTCAAGCACTGTGTGTATGTGTGCGTGCGTGTGTGTATACTCAGGATTTTTTTTTATGCATGTAGGTATGTATGCATCATAGACTGCTTTACTTTGCTCTCTGTGTATGAGAGTGTGTGTCTGAGCGGTTATAGTGTTTACGTAAATAACTCGTGGTGGAGGCAAGAAGCCAGCAGCAGAAATGCACAGCTGGGTGCATTTCCACGACTTTTTCCAATGCTGATGTCTCAGTCCTTCATGGGGCTACTGTAGGCTACCTTTTTATTTATTTATAGAGACAGTAGCTATGAAACAAACAGCTCCTCTCTGTGATGCGCTCTCCTGGGATGGCTTCTTCCTCTGACCACACAGCTTTGCCTGGAAAATCTGAGGATTTCAAGCAGCTGCCTTTACTGACAACCCTGCTGGCTTGTTTGTCTCTGACGACATGGCTGCCCCCACATATCCATCCGTCAGGTTTTTTCAGGTGTTGGTAGCCTATTGAACAGAGATAGCAGAAGGGACAAGTGCTCCAGCTTAAGTTCGTATACATTTTTGCATTTATTGTATTTGCTGTTTAATAAGCCACAGACTCCCAGATGCACTCCTTTACAGCGGCAGCTCAGCTCCAGCTGCATTATTTTGGCTCGCGGGGTGCAGACAAATAGGCAGGCGTGGAGTCAACAAGCAGCTAGACAGACAGGCCTCGCTGGTCCTCAGAGAGCTGCACTGCAGCACTCTGTCTCCCCCAAGTGGTGTGTCCTCACACCCCAGGACCACCATCCCCACCTGAACATTGCCCTGTGTGCTGTGTGATTTTGTCTACAGTTGTTCCAAGTCGCTCTTTTTATTGTCACCTTAATGATGTGTTCATGTGCACGTGTTTATGGTGCAGTTGTCGCTGTGTTTGGAGGGTGCTGACAAGCTTGGCTTACATGAGACAGCACTGGGGTCAGATTCCACACACTCTTCTGCAAAGCTTCATGAATCAGGGGTATTCCTGCCTGTGGCTATCATGCTTTAACAAGCAGGCTTTGTGTGCTGTGTGAGCCTAGTCAGGCCAGGCCGGGGAAGGTGATATCTTCATCTATTGGAGATGTGACGCACGGCTACACTCTTTCAGCCCGACTGTGCCAATGTGTTGCTCATGCTAATGGTGCGATGCTTTGAAAATTGAAGGCAACCTCTAGTGTCCTCCCTGCTCTTCACGTTGTTGTCACTCAGACTGTGTTGTCCTTTGCATTTACCCAATCCTCTTCATCTCTCACAGGTATGAAACGTCCGTTCAGCCCATTGGCTCTGTTGACCACCGAGCTGGACAGGAGGGGGTTTGGCTCCACGCTGGGAGCTCAGATGGAGAGCGAACCTTGCTGTGAAACCCAGGATGATGGCGCAGTACCAGATGAGCAGTCACAAGGGGGCATCGTGCCCTCTACGCTCTACAGACCCAAGAGGGAGAGGAAGCAGCGGAGCTACACTTTGTGTGAAGTCTGCAACATCCAACTTAACTCCGCCGCACAGGCCCAAATTCACTACAATGGCAAATCACACCAGAAGAGACTCAAACAGATCAGCAATGGCAAGATGCCAAACAGCACAGGTATGCCTCGAGTGCTTCTTGCTTGGAATTTTGATATAAATGGAGGACATTGGATAAAATGCTGGGCCACTAGCTTTTGTAACACCGCCTTGCACAATACGGCCACGGACATTAACAGAATCCCACACACTGTTCGTAGCACGCTGTCACCAGCTTCTTTGTCCCAAGCCTCCCTACTTGTATTCAACAGAAGTTAAACAAATAGGATTCTATTTGCTGAAATGTGTTCAGACAGAGCCTTGGGCTGAAGATACACACACAAAAACACTGCAGACACACACACGCACACACACACACACACGCACACACACACACACACACACACAGAAGCATGCAAGTGGAGCAGAACTGAATGAAGTCAGAAAGTGAGGAGCTAATTAAGTGCTGGTTGTGTTTGATGGTTGTGCTTCTGGGAGCGATGCAGCTGGAGTGAAGTCGGACATTTTGTCATTCTAGTCACAGGCTCGATTAGGACTCTTCTGCAGAGAAATCAGCATCTCACTTAAGTTTTACTTGTTCACACTTGTGGTATTCCTGTCCTCAGCTGTGCCTGAAGGAGCCACACTAACAAAAAACAGCACGGGAAAGCTGGATCACACACCCCTGTGAAGAGAATAAACCTATAGGAATGAGAAATCCAGCTCAATTCAGAGATGCATTGTGACAGTTTTTGGTAACAGCTGGTTTCAGAGTGAGAGGACGTCTATCTGAATTAACTAATAACAAGCTATTGGGATTGGATTCATACATGGATATATATTTTAGATTTTTTCTTTTTTTGTGTTTGTTGTAAACCATATTGCTTTTTTCAAACTGTAGCAACCAAATAACATGAGAGAACCACCTTGACATTGAGTTTGACCTCACATATATGCACGTATAAACTAAGATTGTCAGGTACTGTTCATCATTTCATTAGTAATATTCTAATTCACTGTACTTGCAATAACGTGCGTCGTTCATCATCTACTTGCCATTACAGACTTTGCGAGAACATCTGTGACCAATGCTCTGCGGGTCTACATTGAGTTGTAAAGCCCTCCACCAGCCGTTTGTTGCATTTTCTAAATATAAAGCTTGCCATAGAATAGAGTTTCACTTGAAAAAATTAGCTTCTCAAAATGTATAACTTGCATATAAGAAAAGGATTTCTTTTAACATGCTAACAATGTATCTGATTGTTATCTGACTCTTCTCAAACAGGGCTGTCTGCTCATGCCTGTGACTCACTGACATTTATTCTGTTTTGTCAGAAGTCATTATCAGTGTGAAATATTAATTAGTTACGCAACAGTTATACAAATCGCTATTTAGATGTGCTTGTGGATCCAACTTGTGGCTCTTTTGAAGTAGGGATTTTGTAAGACGAGGAGAAAGAAGTCATTTAGACTTCATTTCCTCAAAACTTTTAAGGAACTGTGCTGAAAATGGCAAAGTCGACAGACAAAATTTTCACCAGCAGACAGAGCTTTCAGATTTACCTCCTTCACTTTGGTCATGGCCTGAGCTCAGCACATCACAAGGCCTCATACACTGAGCTGAAAATTGTGTTTTACATTTACACACAAAGTGCTCAGGCCGTGCTTTCTGCTGTGAAGTGCTTCACCCAGACAACAGGGTTTGTATGCTGATGGACCCAGAAAACACCAGTGTGTATGTGACCTTTCTTTACTTTTCTCTCTAACATTTACCATCCATCCATTCACACACACACTGCCCACTGCTTTTAAAGCCTGATGAAGCCAAGGCAGCCAGTGAGGTGGAGCTGACTGTTCTAGTCCAGGAAGGTTTTGTGCAATAAGAATTTAATACCTAATTTTCCTCTTTTCTTATTCCATAGATAAGAGTTAGTCTCTAGACTGACAGTGAATTTTGAATTGACATGGTCTCGATTGACACATTTAAATGCAAAACTTCTTTGCTTTTGGAGTTTTTGGAGGTCAGGGTGCATAGATGGAGCAGACCAGGGAGTATCTAACTTCAATACTTAGTAGTTCTGTAAAATAGCAGAAACTCAGTACATACTCACAGAGCACGTGTTGTTATTCAAATTCCCAGTTTTGGTACACCGCTGCAAGTGATGCAGACTGAATATATAAAAGTTTGTGAGTCTGTGTGTGTGTAATGTGTCGTGCAGTGTGCGGGGCATGCTGAACGGTTGTGGTGTGCAGATTCTCTCTGACATGCAGTCACAATCACACAGCCTTATCTCTGCTCACCTTCTGCTGACTCCCCCAGGCAGCCAGCCCTGCTGTGTCCTCAGCTTCACCACAACTTGCTGTGTGTTTGTGTGTTTGTGTGTTTGTGTGTGTGTGTATGCATGCTGCATGTCGGGCTCAGATAATTTTAGACTTCTTAAATGTTGCAGTGTCTGTAACTTGTGCTCTATAGACCTGAATGCACGCTTCAGTGCATCAGTGTTCATATTAGCCCACATATGTACAGTAAGGCATCTCGGTCTGGTATGGATCGATGTAGATTCTATGAATAAAGAACAGAGTCTTTCTTTCTTCGTTGTTAAATCAATGTGAGTGCATGTGTGTGTGTGTGTGTGTGTGTGTGTGTGTGCGTTTCTCCCAGCGAATCATCTCCATGTCGGCAAGTGTTTCCCTCCCTCCCTGCTTCACTGAGCTGACAGTGGGTCCAGGCTTTATTCTCTCTCTCCCGTGTCTTGCTCTTCCTTCATCTCCTCTTCATTGTCCCTCCTTTTTTTTTTTTTTTCTGCGGATGTTGGACATGTGGTGGAAAATGTCTTCCTAGAAGATGAATGTGTTGGTGGTTAGGTTATATCACTTGTTTATCTTGGACAATAATATGGAGAGAAGCCTGACGCTGACAGATCTGAGTGGAGAGAAGGTGTCTAGATGGTCGTGTGACAATATGAGTTCAGGTGCTAATTTATGCGTCTTGTGCCCATTTTTATCATGGAATGACTCACAGTCATATGAATTCACTGTGAATGCCAGCTGAATTGTTTGTAATGCACTCATTTTAAAATGAAGGTGGTAATGACTAACTGATGTTAAAACATCCAAAAACAAATTAGGATGTTTTTCTCTCTTTCTTTTCAATTCGGCTGAAGCAAAAAGCTTTATTGAAGATAAAACAAAGGTTTTTTGGGCTCTTTGTTGGTTCTTTGGGAAAATAAACCCAACAAAAGGCTGACTTAACGTAGTTTTAGGCTGCTGTGCCTCTTCTATTCCTGCTAATGTTGGCTATATTTCATCTTGTCCAAACAGAAAAACAGTGGCAAATCTTGCAATATTTCATGCCACAGCAAAGATTTTGAACCAGAGCTAGAGCAGCTGGTAGATAGGTATTTTAGAGATATGTCATTGTTTATTTGACAAATGTGTTTACTTGCATAATGTCCTCGCGAATAATAAAAAGAATAAATAAATAATATGTCTTCAATTGCAGCAACAAAAAAATATGTTTTTTTTTATACTTTAACCTTTGTGATTCAGTTTAATATCATCATTCTGATAAAAAAAAAAAAAAAAAAAAAAAAGCATAAAGAGACGGGCGCTGTATGCGTCGTCCATACAGCGCCCGTCTGTATGGATGACTCATCATTTCACTGAAACTTCAAAAGTGGTGTTCATCTTCCTCATTGTATAAGCCTTGCATGAAATTCACCCTCAGAGCACGACCCATGTCACATGTGCATTGTGAGTCACATGTTGCAGGTATATGCTTGTACATCAATCTGCATCCTCCAGATTCAGAGTTCAGATATACAGCGATAACAACCTGCCAACAGAGGGCAGCTCATTTATAAAAACTATGAACGCATTATTAATCATTTGTTTCAAAGGCAACATATTTATTTTCAAGTCTGTGGGAGGACTCTGAGCACTTGGGGTGCAGAGCATGTGGGCGCAAATTGTTAGAGAGACTCTTTCCTACATCTTTCTGTAAATCAGCAGCAGTTCCTCCAGCCATGTGAATGTGTCCTGAATGCTGGCTTGTGTGTTTGCGTTTGTGTGCATGTGTTGGTGTGATTGGGCATTGAACCCCTTCCGTACTTCGTTTCACCTGGAGGTCTGCTTTTCCCAGTAGTCAGGCTGGGAAGACTTTGGACTTCCTCCGACCCACCAATTAAGAGCATGGCATCCAGTCTTCTGAGGGAGACTGGACTTTATTTTTTATAATAACCATTGTTGTTGATTTTGGGCAAGGACTCATAGCCAGACACCAAAATATAGAGAAACAAATAATACACGCTGCACCCCCCATGAGAATGGCTCATGCACATAAGCTCCACAGCAATTCAGACAGACACGCACACAACTGAATAGCATGGTGCTGTAAATCACCTTCCTTTTCAGAGCAGATGATCAAATGATGATGAACGGCTGTAGAAAGAGAAGAATAAAGGGATTGGAGGATGGACAGCACCCTGGCCTGATATGACCCAGATGGGTCTATAAATCTAGCAGTCTGACTAAACACTGTTAGCTTGTGTGTGGTTGTTGTCTTAATCTTCCTTAGCTTTATGAGGAGGCATAAATGTGTCATGTTTGGATGTGTTTTCTATGAGACAGAAAATGAGAGGAGGAGAGAGAGAATTAGCATTTTACCGTCTTCCACGTCAGATTTTCCTTTTGATTTGTGCATATATTTTTGCTGCGTGTGTGTGTGCATGCATGTTTGTGTGTTAGTGTATGTTTTTGTAATGTGAGCCGCCTCTCCATGGTGAGTCCCTTCATCATGGTCCCTGTCTGATTCCATCTCTCCGGCTCTGTTTTAATAAAGCGTGAGGAATTGGATTAAAGGCAAGGATTTTCTGCGTGAATGCATCTGCGCATCTGTGTTTTATTTTTGTTCCGCCGTTCTATTTTCCTTCCCCCCTGCCTGTCGCCTCTCAGCCGAGTGAAATGACTTCTCCATCTTTGGACAGCCGTACTTTTTTGGTGTGTCTGTGTGGGTTGTGTTTTTTTTTTTTTTGTTGTTGTTGTTGTTGTTGTGTGTTCGTTTGTTTTGTTAGTTTTTTTTCTGTCTGATCTTGGTTTCTCTTCTGATCCTGATAAATTGCTGAGTATTGTCTTTGCCTGGTTGGTCTTTTTGAAGACTGCAGAAGCTGCTAGTTGATGACTCTGTCTAATTGCAGGAAACACTTGTCTCCTGTTTGATGTCAGTTTTATAGTGAGAACAAAAAAAAAAAAAATAAAATAAAAATTTATATATATATGAATGGCAGTATCTATCAAAAAAAGAAAAAGAGCCACTGAGGATATATAGGAGATTGCACCATACCAGCGTGAGTTAATACTACTATGACATAATTTTGTTTTAGAAACTGTCCTTTCCTGGGCTTGGGAAAGTGTGTAAATCTCCTCAAATGTGATGTGGCTGTGGAGTCCTGCACTTATTCACTGCCCATCCACCTCAGTTGCCCCTGCTTACTGTCCTCCTCTCTCTCCTCTCCTGCTTTGCCCCCCGGGGTGTGTCCCTGCGTGAGATGGCAGTTCAAACTCTGGGAAAAGGTCAGCAGGCGTAGCAGGGTTGACACACAGAGCCCAGTGGAGCGCAAAACACAAGGAGTGACGATCATAAGACCATGGGGAGACGAAGATAGGGGCGCACGTTTCTCTCAGAAATCATCCTGTGTTTTCCAGGGCGCTGACAAGTCGTCTGGCTCCGTCTGTGGAAGAAGGCCAAGCAGATCTCACTATCAGCCCTTATCTGGCCTGTCTGATACACAAACCCATATTGCCACAGCCGCCTCAAACATATCTGCTAAATGAATTGAACTGTTTGCCAGTTTGTTAAATGTCATCAAATATCAGTCAATTTCAACAACACTTTGTCAACTCGGTCACAGAGCAAGAGCAACTCGCTCAATGTTGGCCTCATTCCCTGGATCAGTGCAGCCTTTTTTTTTATTGTTAAAGTCGAACTCACTGGGCTTTCACAGGTGTAAAGGCCCTAACTCAATGTGTACTACTGTGCTCCTCCAACCAGTGTTGGGAGTAACATGTTACAAAAGTAATTCATTACTTTAATATATTGCTTTTTGTTGTAACACAGTAATGTAAGGCATTACAAAAAAAAGTTGATAATATTTTATACAAATTCCAGTAACACGTGATACAATACATTTTAACCTGGATTGAAGTGGTGTTTTTGTTTGTTTTTTTTTTTTAAATACAAAATCGCCAAAATCACCCACGAGATCAGCAGAGGAGAAAAGTTCGTACACAATGTTTCACTATCCTTCTAAGCTTCTATACGCAACAGACAGCAGATGCAACGCTGGACAGTATGTTTGCGAGATGGGCATACGCCCAGTGCTTTCAGTTCATCAGAAATAAGGATATGAGGAATATCGTAGTTAAATGCACTTCATGTGCGATACCTAAATATCTGTCCACTTTCTGAAATAGCACCAGTATTTTTAAATTACTGTGGCTATTATAATATTATTATTATTATTATACAGTTTTTAGCCTCAAGTGTAGCTCAATCAGATACCACATCACCCTTCACTGCATGTGTAGTCAGCTAATTGAGCTTAAGGAGCTATCTTTAGAATGCCAAATCCATATTTCCAGTTATTTTGATGAGAGTAACTTCACAGTAATGCAAAAGTAGTGTGATGCCTTACATTACATTATATATTATACTATATTACTACTACTTAATGAATTACTTATGAAGTAATAAATAACACTGCCTCCAACACACACTGAATATCAGTATGTGTATATTCTGAGATATTGTAAAGTTTCATTTAGGAACAGCAAAAGCAGACTGTGACATGATGATCCTCTCTCTCTCTCTCACACACACACTTTCTTATTGTCTCTGTTTCGCTTTTGGCAAATTTTTCTCTTTTCCCCCAGTGGCACATCGCAAAAAGGCCCATAAAAGGCTTTCTTCCTGAGAAGAGAAGAGTCCCTTTAACTGACCCCCATCCTTCCATCGCAATTTCACCTCCACCCCCCTCTCACCTGCACCTTAGCCATCCTCCAAACCCCATCATTACATACCTTTAGAAGGGCAAAATTACAGCTGAGTGACTTATTACCAGCTGTTTCCAGGGCGGGGGCAGAGGTGAGAGAGGGAAAAAAGTATAGGCAGGCATAAAGGCGAGATGGTGAGAGAGTGATAAAGCAGATGAGGGAGAGGAGCGAGGAAGATGGGGCCCCTAAGAGGGGGAAGGATCACATCAACGCGACTGAGAGGGAAGGCTAAAGATTGGAAAGGACACTGAGAGGTTGGTTGAATAGAGCAAATGATGTCTGAGAGGGAAAGAGCAGGAAGTGGACACGGAAAAAAAGCCCTGTCATTTACAGAGTGAGTCTGAGCTGTCTGCTAATAGACACAGGATTTATGACCCCTGAAAGTTTGCTCTGCCTCAGAGTTACCAAAGTTCGCACGTACCTACTATCCCTCACCCCCTCGCCAATGGAAGCAGCACACTGGGGTGCTAGAACCATCTCTGTGGAGCGACTGTATTTTGAATCTGTCAGCAACAGGATGTTGGGGTTGGTTTTCCTTTTGGAATTTCAGCTAATCTCACGACAGCCTCTGTATCACACTGAATGAGTGGGATCGACGGCAAAGTAGTCTAACAGTGTTGGAACATTTGCCATTGTTCGTTGCGGGGGACCTCCAGAGACTTTCGCCGTGTCGTACACGACATTGAAGTAGACAAGCCTTTGTAAACAGATGTAAACTCTGAGGAATGGGATGAGATAGAAAGTGGGAGGAGGACATGTACGATGCACTGACAAAAATAAACATCTCACTGGTGGAGATGTCAGCCTAATGTGCTCATAAAGAGATAACACACCATCACATTCTCACGTCATACTTTGTCCCAAACTCAAGCTAACTCTGGCCTTTGGCTTGAGCTCACAGATACTGTAAAAGAACAGGAGGATATCACAGGGAAGGCTAATTGTATTTAAGGTAAACAAAACCATGATTCTTTTTTTTTTTTTTTTGTCCGACCGAAATGTTCTTTCTGCACATACAGAGCTAACGAAGTCGAACACATTCAAATAGAAGCACCTTTTAAATGATGACATGAGACCTGAAATATAAAACCAAGGGAAATTCAGTTCTACAGCCACAAACTCTCTATATCTCAAATGTGTTTCCACCTGTAAAATCTATGAATTCTAATTTGCTTCGGCTGGCAGTCTGGAGAAAGGAAAACTTCACCAAAACGTTTCTTTAACAGGAAAAATTATAGAAAACAAAAAATGTAACTGCGTTTTAATGTGCGGGTAAGAAGTAACAGCAATGCCCTCTCAAATTACACATTGGGTCATCTGCCAGCATAATTTTGGTGATGGTTTTGTGTGGCCTTTAACTTTAACGTTTGCATCCCAACGTTCACCCGCACCTGACTTGTGACTTTAACCTGCTGCAGTGTAGGTATGCTATTCTTTTCAGGTTTTATGCTAAATAAGCCTGGCTCCCTGGTGAGAATGGCCAAAAGAGACAAACGCAGCTTCCCCTGACGCTGAACACACACACACACACACACACACACACTCACTCACACAAACACACAGCGCCATTTAGAAAGTGAGCGAGGCAACTCATGGATGATTTTCATTGTTATTCATGTATTAATTTATTCGCTCATGGCAGACGTGAAACAGGGCTGTAATATGCAGATGTGGGTTTGTTTCTCGATGGGAATTTTCCGGTCCACTGCCTCGAGCTGCCACTAATAATAAAGACAGGCAAGAGGAGGTGGAGAAGGGAGGGGTGGTGGAGGAAAAGAGAGAGCTAGGCAGGCGAGAGTTAGAGAGAGGTTAGGGTTGTCAAGATTCTTCCAGTTGTACACCAGGCCTTAAAAAAAAACACAACCTCTCATCTCTACACAATCAAACACACAGCGCAGGCAATGACCAGGTGTGATCTCACTGTGAATGATCTTGTCCTTGACATCAAGGTGAGCATGTAAAGTTGTCCTCTACTCTTGTTGACAAGACGCTTTAGCAGCTGCAGGCTGTTGCTCCTGTGATTTCAGATCAGCAGTTGAAGCTGTTTGTGAACTATAGTTAATCTAACAACACATTAAGAAACAAGACAAACACTTATTTTTTTTGTTTAAACTCAAGATGTTAGTATTTAGTCCTACTAACTAGCAGTGGGGCCTTTTTAAAAATGACAACGACTTTTCGCCCCTGATGAACATGAGGCATAATTTCTCAGCTCATAAAGAAAACAATGCAGCTGTTAAAAAGCTAATGCATTTGTATGTGCTTCTCAGAAATGCTGGCTGCAGTCTTGGTAGGAGAATGAGCACTTTGAAAAAAGAAACAATGATTGTGTCACAACTCAAGACATAAATAGCCAAGGACTATGAGACACCCGTCAGGCGATTGGCTGTGAGACAATGTTGTTACATGCATGTGGTGTTGTTGCAAGGCACGGAGGTTAGTTCCTGCAGGAGGGTCGGAGACTGGGAACATCACCATGGCAGGGGAGTAATGATGTCAAGGACAAAATGCTAGCAGGCAGCAAAGGACTCGTGCTTATTTTCTCTTCCCTGCTGCATTTATAACAGATATTAACCCTCTCTTGTGTATGTGACTGAGTGGTGGAATGCCAGCTAGAGGAGAGGAGGGGGAGAGAAGCCCTGAGAGAGTTCAAATGGAGATGGATGAAAGTCAAAGCCAATCACACAGCAACACGAGTCAGACGCTGAGCTACTTAGAATTTAAGAGGAAGGAACGCTGTGTGACTTCAGAAAGAGAGGAGAAGACAGGTGAGGACAAAGTTTATGCACACATTCTGTGGCTAAGACCATCATGGAAATGGTTTCCAAATAAACAAGAATGGGTAAGGGGGGTTTCATGATATTTTTTTTTGTCTTTATTTGCAATAAAATGTCACTTTTTTGTGTGCAGTAGCGCTGCCTAATGATCAGCACATTGCCTTTGTCCTTCATTGCATGCACTTATCGAAATGCATCCGTATGCACAGGCAAATTACCAACGTGGTGCCCAAACAACGTTCAGTTTCAAAACTCATAGTACAGAAGTATAAACAGTGTGTCTAATTTAAATGTATTCATATATACTATTCATAGTCCATCGGAATGATGTTGTTTTAAATGTACGTGAATGTAAGTTTATGTTAGCAGAAAATGGCAAAAGTCAAGAAAAATATGTGCTGCAAAACTGTGTGTCAATACAGTACTTAATCAGGGCTACGAACACAAGCGTCACAGTACCCATCATTCGTGCTGACATCTTGTTCCCCTCTGATTTGTAGACGCACGCACGCACGCACACACACACACACACACACACACACACACACACACACACACACACACACGGCTATCTGGAGCTGAAGCCCACAGGCATGCACCCAGACCGGAGTCCAAGCCGTGTCAAATCAGCAGAGTCTTCACCAGAGGCCAAATCTGTAGCGTATAATTAGCTTTTAATCAGCACCCTCATTCAGGCAAGCAGTAAAGATTAACCCAGCTTGGGCTCTGCTTAAAATAAGCATTCATAAATGCGTGTGAAAGCCTCTGACCCATCGCATCCAATCAGACACACAATATCAGCCTCCCTCCCTGCTGTCCTCTTCCTTTTCCTTCTTATGCCTCTAAAGCTCCTCTTTTTTTTTCTTCTTCTATCATGCTGTCTCTTCTCTGAATTAGTTAACATTTTCCATTGATCTTGTTCTATACCCATCATCATTTTTAAAAGAGATGAACTGAGCCAGGGCCGCTGCCGTTTAGATCTAACACATTGTTTGCCAGTGTGCAAGGGCAGAAGGACACAGATCTACACCTACACAACAAGGCTGACCTTCATGCCACCTTCTGCGCTGGAGGGTCTCTTTGGATAATCCAATATGGAGAGTTTAAAAGTGAGTGTCTTTATTAAAAAAAAGCTGCCAGGGTTCGAGAGCGTAACATTTTAGATGAGCTCGTCTCGTCTAATCCCTGCCTCTCTCTGGGGCGAGCCACAGCATTTATGACAGTAATGAAGTGCAGTGAGATGAAAGTGTTTTTAATGGGATTTAGTTAAACTGGGACACAAACCAGAAAGTCAGCGAGCGGGGAGGAAAACACTTCCTCATCATCCGGCAAACGTCATTGTTATTTCTGCTCTCGTGCGTGACTGGCTTCCATAATGTGATTATTCAATGAACATTTGTGTCACCTCTCTCCACTATTGACTGAGTCATGTCAGTCACAAGACTCCTGTTATTCATGTTGATCCTGCAGTTTTTCTTTGCCTCTTATTTTATTTTTCCAACAGACTTTTCATACCTCTGCTTCGTTTTCGGTTTCAGTAACTGTGGTGTGTGTTGCAGGTTAAGTTGACTCTGATTTGGTGTACATGTTGATAACTGGCAGTATGGGTGGCCTGCTGGTACAGTTCAGTCTCCAAGAGCCAGATTCAGATCCTCATGATGATGTGTGAGTGATGAGAGTTGGTGCTGCTGCAGAGACCTGTGAGGTGACATGGTGGGTTAGGGATATTAGGTTGTTCCTAATGTTGCTCGTCAGTAGTGGAAATATATATATATATTTTCATAATTAATATTTTATTTATACAATGCTGGCTAACTGTTGCATTTAAATGGCACTACATAATGTAGGAGAAGGTGGATAAGTGGGACATAAGACATCTTCTCAAAACTGTGCAGATGGGAATTTTTTGATTCAGAAAATGAAACGAGGTTGAATGTAGGTGGTGTCACAAATAGCTGGCAGATAAGAAAACCACTGGAGCAAAGGAACACGATACCACACTCAGCTGACACGTGTGGGATTACCTGTGAGGAGAAAAGGCTACTGGTGTTAACGTTAGCCACACCAAGCAAGCCAAGATGTCATCAAGTGGTTCCCGTTAATTACCCATTGCTGTAATAAACAGAAAACATTTATATATCAGCCAAATCAAAGATCTCAAACACACTGTAGAGGTGTGTGCAGCCCCTCCCTTTCTCTTTCTGAAAAACACATTGAAGTGTGGTCTGTGCGTCATAGTCACACTGGCCATCAGAGAAACGGACCGCACACAATTTTATGTCGTCCACAAAAACACTCACACAGCAGTCAAATATTGTGAATTTGTACTGTAAAATTCTCTTATCAAAAGGGAAATAGATGGTTGAGAACATCCTGAGTGTGAATGAGTGTGTGTGTGTGTGCGTGTGTGTGTGTGTGTGTGTGTGTGTGTGTGTTTTCCACACTGTACTGATGTATTATGTTGTGTGCAGTAGACACTCAGCAGAAAGGATCCTTTGCTAGAAGTGGAGGCACAAATCTAGCAGCCCCAGGCAGTGTGCCTCTACTCTGATCTGCAAGCACAGTCACAACACACATACAGATATACACACAGAGCACATCATAGCTTTATTAAAGCGCGCATACAAACGCCGCATAAGTTGGCCACAAAACTCAAAATTGTTTATGTTCCAAAATGGAAATGAGAGAAGTAATGTAAAATCGTTGAGCTTATTATAGATGTCGACATCATAATTGATTGGATACACCACGAAGGATGTGTGTTTCATGTCTTAAGTTCAAATCTTTTGCCTTTGAGTCCAGTTGTTCTGGTTGGATTATGCACGGTCCTGCTAATTTTCAGCCTTTTAGTTACAGAGTTTTATACTCATAGTTCAATTTTGTTCTTTTTCACTTTTTCTGCACTTTTTTTCTGCCCAAATGAGCAATATACTTGATAAAGTAACACCCAGAGATTTATGTTTTGCTGGGCTTCGGGGTATTACCTCCATGCAAATATGGAAGTGTTGTTGTTTTGTTTAATGAATTTGACTGCTGACCATCCATCTGGGTTGCACTGCAGAAAAGTGTGTGTGTGTGTGGGGGGGAATACCAGCAAACAAATCACAGTTGAACGGCTTTCAGAGTGAAGCGTTCAGCCTGACAGAACCAGTGTGTGTGACCAGTGCAGAGTCCAGCTCGCTCCAGCCAGCCAGCGATCCTGCTGCTGTTGCTGTGATGAGTTTGGCTCATGACCTCCTCGGGGCTGCGCTGTAATATTGGCCCCCTGCTTATTGTTCTGTCAACAGCATCTGTTGGGCCTGATAACAGGATTAGACTAGCCCCCTATAGGCCTACTGGAACTAGCCTGGATTAGCCAGTAAAACCTATCGCTTCATACATGTGAGTGTCTGTGTTTGTATATGTGTGTGTAATTTTATGTCAATCCTTTCTATCCTGTCAAAGAACCTGCACCACAGCAAAAGAGGGTTAGGGTCCAGCTCTCCTCCCATCTCTCATTCAGCAGATGAAGCTTAATTTCATCTTTTTCATTCCTGTTATGATCACAATTTTCCAGATATCCTAAAAGAGACTCTCTATATACTAAGGGCTCACTACAAGGACAGGCATTTGTATTAAGAAAGGGCTTTGAAGAGCAAAGTAAATCAAGTTTGATTATTCGATAGACTGAAGGTCATGTCAAGGTCCAGTAGGGTGTTACTCATGAATATTGCATATTTCTCTTCAGCTTCATTACATGCCATGCTGGTTTTCCAGGTAATGAGGATTTTCTGGATCAGAGACGCAGGCATATGGGTGAATTCCTGGATTAAATTCTCATAAGAAATGAGGCAGTATCATCGTAAAACCATTTTCTTATTTGTTGTGGCATCTGCCAGAATCATTTATCAGAAAATCTCTCCAAAATACAGCGATACAATAGCTCTTACTGCCTGGTAGACACACACACACACAGAAACAGGCGCGTTGACATTGGCCTTGGCTCCTGACAGCGATGTGAGAGATACACAGGAAGGAGTCGATCAAGGAATACACAGTGGGAATGATTTCACAGGAGGATGGCAGCAACGTCCCCTGCCCTCCTCCACTTCCTCCAGGGTACACAGATCGCGCTCACCCCTTCCCCATGTTTTTGCTCCTCTGAGAATGTACTTGCAAAAGTGATCGTGCTCCTGCGACATTCCTGTCAACCCTTGCACCCGGTTATACTGTTTGGTTCCACTTGACCCAGGAATTTACTGGCTTTTTGGGATAAGAGTGGAAGAGAGATTCTCTACTGTGTGCCAGACCCGGCTTGCTGTGTGTGTTTTTCCCATGTCTGTGTGCTTTGTGTCAAGAAATGGGGAAAAAAAAAAAAAATCTCCCTCAGTGGCTCAGAACAGAGTAGTGAAGAAGCTGAGGAGATGAGTAAATAAACTAGTTGTCAATCACAAACCACTCCACTCTCTCCTTCCCTCGGACTCCCTAATCTCTGGCGTTCTCTCCTGCCAGAGCCATAATCAGGGAGTGGACTTCCAGCTGCTTAAAAAATGAAACTATTGTGTGGCTTCATATCATGACAGCCCCCCCCACCCACCATCCACCTTTCCCTGCACAGACCAGAATGTATGTCGTCATGAAAATGATTCAAAGAAAAAATCATCTCCCCTAAATCTCTTCCAACCCTGCTCGTCGAGAGCTGTGTTTAAAATGGCTGTCGGATTCTACACCGCGGTGTGCTGATTTTTGTTTATTTATTTTTTCCTGTGGAAGGTGCATCACCGCAACTCGCTGTGTCAGGCTGCACCAGACATTTCCAGCCAGTGAGATTAATCAGATGCAGTTCGGAAGAGGCCAGTGGTCACTGTGCCTCCGCCTCGCACCCCCCCAAACAGACAGAGCAGGGCGATGGGCTGAAGAGCTGCTGGATTGATGCAGTTTTAATCTCTCCACGCTGCCCAATTGCTCTTGTTGCTTCTCCAGCGTACACTGCTCGTAGAATATGCGGCATAAAACATCAATCTGTGTTTGTATAAAAGATGCGCAGTGTGCCTACTCACACACAAAGCCCTTGAAAGAGGCACTATATAACCCTGTTTGTGTGGTACATACCTTACAAACTACCCCTGATGAGGGCCACTAATCAAAGTTCCATAGTCTGGCCCGTATAACATGGCTCCACTCCAAATCTTACCTAATAATAAAGAAACATGACTACATTGTAGATGCAATTCACAGATTTAGTGATTTACAAAATGTACTATTACATTGTTAGCTTTTAAGACCTAGAACTTGTAACTGAATCATCGAACGTCATGCGAACTGAAATATTGTTGTCTAAAATATCCCCTAACTCTTTCTCATTGGATGATGGGAGAGTCCCCTAAAATTTCACTTCATTAAAATTTGATCACATGACTTTTACATCACAACTGTGTTGATGACCAGGCTTCTCGATTACACTGAGGCTACGGGAATTTGTAAAGGCGTCCTTTTAGAAAATCACATTTAATCAAAGGGCTTCTTTTGATCAATATCTGTTTACCCAGAGACCTCAGAATGGTTCATGACTGGACAAAGTGATGGGTTATCATTAAGTGATCAATAGAGAGACAAGAGAAAACAAGGGAGAGGGGACAATGTACAGCAACAGCACCAGGATGCCTGAACTCGTAACGGTCAGCACCACAATCTCCAGAGTGCCTCCGTACTCAGTCATGCATGACTGATAAGGGCGTTTTCATTATTAATTTAACTGTATTTTTATTTATTCATTGCTGCTCTGGGGTTGAGTTTTTTCCCAAGCCAGGTTAGGCTGCCAAGGCTGGGGTGTGAATGAGTGACCACTGCTATTTACCAATCCTTTAAAAAAGGTGAAGAGTAGAAATTAAGGAGCTGGATAGATGGATGGGTGGACAATGAATCCAGTGTGAAGTGTTCTGTCCGCTTTGAGGTTGAGCTCAGGGTATGAAAGGCTCTGAGGTGCCAGAAAGAATGACAAATAATCAATGTGATTTCCCTGACATCATTCTCTCACTACCATCTTTTCAAGCTAATTAATCAATAATCAATAGTAGTAATTTGCTGAAGCTGACCTGGGGGGAGGGGGTTAATATCTCTTGTAGAGGAAGGTGCTGTATGGGCAAAGTGCTGTTTTGCTTCTTTGAACAAAGAGCCAGTGGTTTCCTCTGCCTGCCATGCTGCTCTCTCTGACAGAGCTGGCCCATCCATCTATTGTCTCACCATCCCATTGACTCCCTGTCACTGCCTCTATCTGTTATTCAAGCTCTTCTGTCTGTCACTCTCCTGCGGTCTTCCTCCGCTAGCCTGTTTCTGTCACACAGTTTTTCATTCTGTGTCTTCTTGTCGGCCCCTGCGCTTCATCCAAACACTTGCTCTGTCTCTTTTTTTTAACAGCTGTTTTATCATATTTAACCACGTCCGTCTCGTCACAGCAACACATCTCAGACACGCATCTCTGGTTCCTGTTGATGATGAGTTCACGCGTGCAAGTGCAGGCGTGCGCACTCTTACACAGGTCCACGTCAGCGTGTACGCACAGACACACACACACATGCTTGCAGTCAGACGTGCATACGCAGATGGTGTGCAGGTGTAAGATGTGGCATAGTCCAGATAACAGGCCATCACCTATTCCAGCCCACACCACAATATGAAACAGCCGAGGCTAGATTCCAGTCACAGCTCATTTTTCCTGGCAGCCCCTCACTGTCTCTGTGTCTGCGGCATTGTGGTTTTTTCTTGTTGCTTGTCCTTCCTCTTGAAATACCTGATTTGCATCTATCTGCCACTGGGCCTTGTGCTATCCATGGTGATTATCAGTTATACGTTTGACCTGCAGCAAGACACCATACAAACACTGAAAATAGAAAAACTATGTGCCACTGGTTAATTGTGAGCCTTTCATGAGTATAACTTACAAAGTAATAGTCTATAACACAACCAGTTTTATAATGCACCATCATAGTATGATGACTAGTATGACTCGTACTCTTGCTGTAGTGACAGTCACACGTGCGTACATGCTGGGTTTGCATAGAAACCGTTGTACTCTGCTGCTGTGTGGTTTGTTCGCCACAATAGTTGTGTATGTTTGTTTATTTGTGTGTTGTCTTTGTATCAGGAAGAGGGGTCGGTGGTTGCAGATTCTGCTTGGTCCAGTAGACCCCTCCCAGTCAGAGCAGAGCTGTCTCAGCTCATCAGCGTTAGACTCAGGCGGCTCCCTGATCTGCCCCGACAGTAAGCCACAGGAAATGATGGGACGTGAAACCGCCCACAGCACACAAGTGACCCAGCGTTTGGAGGAGGGTGGGCGAGTGGATGTGTGTTGAATGGGATGGAATCGGGGGCCGGCTTGTCCTCGTAATAGCAGAATGAGAAAGACAACACAGACAAGATGAATAGTGCTATGGCACGGGCACAAATGCACAGACAGACAAATCTCACACATGTGGACACAAATAGACACGCACACACATTGACATTGGGTGTAGGCCATGACTGCTGTGATATTTTATCCAGTTGAATGGCAGTGAAATGTATCTCAGCATGTCTGGCTCCAGACCTTTAGGATTTGGCCATTGTCTTTCACTTCACATACACATACAAATGCTTCAACCAATCACAAACATAGGACAAACACACAAACACACTCACACATGCGCACACAGACACTCATAAGCTAAAAGCTATTACAGAATAATATTGACTGTGTTCCATACAGAGCTCCTCGTTGGAATAGGTTCTTTAATTAATTAATTAGCTCAATAAATCACAAATCTTTTATTATTTGGTGGATGAGGACAGTATTATATTTTTAGTAAAATAATAAGTAGATGTCAATTAACATGAAAAACCCTTCAATACAGGCCAGGTATTGACTGTATGTGGTGAATTAGTAATAGATGAGGTAACATTAAGATTTTGTTCCCCAGAGCAATTAATTTTGATATGATAAATACTTTTGAAGACATTTAAGGGAAAGTTTAAGATAAAGGGATTTATGAACTGGGGGAAATTTTTACTACCATATGTGAGGCAGGGTCTCTCCATGCAGAGTAATTTCTTCCAGTTGGCCTCCACAGATGGGCACAGTGATGTTATGGGCTGGGCGTAGCTATAACTTGGCTTTGGTTTGAAGGGAGGCGACAGGGAGGTACAGCATGAATATAGTGGGTTTTTCCACAACCTATATAGGCTTTCACATTTATGGGCCCATCTAAAGATTTTCCAGGCCTGCCATCAGGTGCGTCAGCCACTGTCATATTCCCAAAGTGAAGCAAAACCCACACTGTTTCCATTGGACTATCCGTGGCTCAGTGTATGCATACCTCTCAAATCAATTTCTTTCCCCTCTCACCTTTAATATCCTCTTTAATCACTTTAGACTGAACCACATCTTCAATCACTGCTGTTTCTCCACTCTCTGCCACTCTTTCCGTCCTCTGTATGATGGTCTGCTTCCCTACTGTCACACTGTGTGAATCTGAAGCTGTTCAGTTTTTTGTTTTTTGTTTTTTTGGCGGGGGGGGTACTGTCATGCCTGCTGTGGTTTTGATGTGTGGCACACAGTAACTATGCTACAGCCTTAGTGGCTCTCTGGGACAATTTTACTGTTGTTTATTTGTATTGATGCCTTGCTCATCAGACTACTCATGAAAACCAGGGCAATGTCCCATCAGTAAACAAAACTAAAATTATAAGCATACACACACACACACACACGCATAGGACACCCTTCTTCAGTGAGATTAAATTGACCATATTCAGTGTTACTCAGTGTGAGGATAGCCACCGGGCACATTCATTATGTGAAGGCTCTTCCTTTAAATCCTGGATAGCCTTATCTTCACTGTACAAAGCTGCATTCTGCCTTTTTCCTTTTTATCTGTGTCATCGAGCACACTCACATCCACTAACTCCCTTATTGTACTATTTATTGAACCTGGAGACAAAGTGAATTTTCAAGGTGAAGTGCACCAAAATGCACAAATATTCTTCTGACTGCTGCACCCAAATATAGCCATTCTTCTCACTCATAACATTTTAGTGTGCATGTACACACTCAGGCAACCAGACTACCCATTTGTTTTCATCGACATTTTACTCATTGCCATCTGAGAATCAAAGTGAAAGAAATTGTTGAATAAGATCTTAATCTGTGGCCTTAAGGCAAAAATGGCAAGATGCTATGCGTTATACTTGTACGTTTTGCTTGTCTTGGATTTTTAGTGTTCTCTTTCCTCTCACATTCATTCCCCCTCTATTGCTCTCTCTTTCTTTCTCTCTCACTCTCTCAACCTAACCAGTTGAGGCAGAAGGTTTTGGTTGTGCCTGAAGTTTTTGCCTCACAATTGTCACCAAGTGCTTGCTCACTGAGGAATTCGTTGGGTCTCTTTAAATAATTCCATAGTTTCTTGTAGAACCGCTCAATAAGTGCCTTGAGGTAACTTTGTTATGATTTCACACTATATAAATAAAATTTGATTCATTTGGATGTGTTGTATCTCTCTTGTGATCAACAGAAGACATCTAAAAATTGGTGCCCTAGCTGTTTGGTTTTTTTCCTTCTTCAGAAGAAGACATAGCAGCAGTACATAAAAGTTTCAATATAGAGTATATAAGCTTTTGTCTTGAAGAAATATTATTTTCAACGACACAATACAACACTTGCATCACTTTTCACTCACACATTCCTTGCAGGAACAAAGTAAGTTTTGAATGTACAACTTCCGTTCATGAGATTTTGGAGTGCCAAAACAGCAACCGAAGAACAAAAGTACCAACCAGCATTTGTCACTTTCAGTGGTCTGTGGAATCAGAAAGGGTGAAAGATAAATGAAGCTCAAAATGAAAATAATAAATGAAATGAAATGGCGTACAATAATTCACACTTTACTGTGAAAGTGTTAATCATCCTAAAGATTTTTTTATGGGCTAGCTCATAGCTGCAGTAAATGACATGTGCCTCCACAGAAATGTAACTTAACAAAGGGGGTGACGGTCATAAGTCCAATGGGCTGCATGTGTTTTCTCCTGCGTTTTCCAAAGACTTGTAGAGACACGCACCAATAACTTAGCTGAAAAGAGGCTCAGCTATTTCTACAGCAGCGTCTGTTCCCAAATTAAACTACAGAATTAGCGTAAAGTGCACTGATTAGTTTCATATTTGGTAATGAGACAGCAATGGTCTGGTCATAGCTCACAACTGTTTGGAATAAAATTACAACACTATGCAAACTGATCATGCAGTTAAAATTCTGTATGTTTCTCCAGTCAAACCTATCTAAGCCCCTTATGTCAACCATGAAACCATTTTAATACAAAAATGAAAAATAAACAAACATTCTGTGTAATTTAGATTTGGAGAATATTTAATTACAATCAACATAAATCCTTTTTAGACCGGGGCCTTGGTAAATCAGGCCTTGAAGGTAGATGGAGGAAAGTCTGAATGGTTTATCCTTCCAAGACCATGAATATATTAATACGCAGATCTGAGATACAAATGCTAAAATGTTGACATTTTCCTGATGGAGGCAACAGATAAAATGTCGAAGTCGCACCAAAATGTTCTGGTTTACCCGATGGGGAACATGAATATTCGTTCCTGATTCCATAGATATCAGGTCTGTATATCGGGATATTTTTATTCAGACTGCAGGCACTGAAGGATAAGTACCCAGAAGACATTTTAAGTCAGACTGAGTAACACTGCAACAACTGCCTCCTTAAAGAAACACTGTTATTGTGTTACACATCATCACAACTGTCCAGGGAAGACAACAGCAGGAGAATCATAATTCAGTTTCCCACACAGTTCTTCCATCTAGCCAAAGCATTAGGTTATTCTTGGCAGCAATTAAATCAGTTTTGACCGCAGACACTCTGGTGTTTCCTCCTCCACTTGAAGCATGAAGCAGACATAAGGATTCCCACCTGCGTTTCATTCCCCTCAGCCAGCAGTTTCCCTTCCCACCTGATATGTTCCACTCGGCCTCACCTCCTAGTCATCCTGCTCCTCCGCTTCATCTCCAGCCTGTGAACCCAGCCAAGGCGAGAAAACATACTGATGATTTATTTATGCTTAGAAACCTAACTCTTTCTTTTTCTCTCTCTCTTTCTCAGACACACACACACACACACAGCCTTTCAGTCTGTCTCTTCTTTTGTTCGTCTGTCTGTGAAACTGTATGTGACAGTGAAGCTAAATGGGGCGTCCTCTCTCCCGTGATGAGATGAAAAGTGCAGGTGGCTGAGATTATAAGCCCAACATACATATTATACATGCATATAGAAATTACATGCACACACATCCTCAATTCACTTTGGTGTCATGCTGAGATGACAGCATCTCCCTGCTCTTGGGTTAACTCATGATCTAGGTAGTTGACACTATCTGATCCTTTTTTTTTTGTTTGTTTGTTTGGTTTTTTTAATTAAAATTTAGCAGCCAATGTCTCTATTGACATTAATTGAAGGCATCATTTGAGGTAAGAAGACTTTTTTAGTATGAGGCAGATGTTAGTTATGTTAATACCTTTCCATTACTATCTGCTGTACCCAGGGTTATTCCTGGAACAGTTTGTGTATTCTGTCCCCACACAGCCACAGTTTGATGCATACAGTCTCACCAGCTATCGCCCACGACATCCATGTCTTATGTAAACAAGGGAAACCTGGAGACACAAAACCTTATGTTCTCTGTACATGTAAAGCCTCAACCATGAGCAGAACAGAACAGCTCCCACAGCTCAGACCATGTGGAAGTTTAAGTGAAATAATGCAGTTTTCCATTCAGCACACTTCATAGATACATTAGTAATGGATTTATTAATGCTTCATGAATCATCTATTAATAATCATAGATCAAGTTATTTGTAAGAACAACTTCTTAGTTGAAAGGGTTCTGAGAAAGCCTTCGTACTGTGATCCTTCAGAATAACTTGATTTGGCTTTTTATACAACTTTAATGTGACTATTTAGTTCTCCATTCAGTAATCAGGTATTAGAGCAACATTTACAATTTAACATGAGATAGATCATTGGAGTGAGACAAAGAAGGAAGAAGGGCACCTGAGTTTGTAAATGCTGAACTATTTAGTTTATTAATGTGCTTTGGTCCACAGCTCATTTTCAGGTGGTAAATTAAATGATTCATTTAAAAAGCAGGATGAATTGACGCGGTATGTTATGTTGTGGGAGGACATCCACCAAATGGCGGCCATCATGTTCTTTATGAAACAAATTTAGCAGCATCGTGTCTGTATTAATGGCTGACTGTCAGTCTTAAAGCTTGAATATATTATTTCATCCAAGTTTGCTTCATTTCATCCATTTATCTCGCTCAGACTTTCCTTCATCAGTCTTTCTAAATGTTCAACCTTGTTCCTTTTGTTTGCTGTTTATATTCTAGTACATAGTTAAACAATGATTACCACTGCGGCAGAGCAAGTACTTGCATCATCCTAATTTAGTTTTGCTCTTTTTTTGCTCCCGTAAGTAATTATATTCATATTAGCTTGAGTTGCATTAAGTCTCTCCTCTGACGGTGACTGTTTTCTGAGTGACTGACTGAAAATAAAGTCATTTTAACTCAGAGAAATGAAATCTTGCAATCTTGGTTGGCTGGGCTTGGGGCATGACTGAGGGCGGTGGCTGCTTTATTGTGACATCACCCGGTTACAGAAACGCCGACGGCAGGTTTTAAGGCTTAGTTTCTGTATACAGGCTGTGAGCATTTCTCAGTGGACTGAGCACTTTGATACTTTCACAGTAGAACCTAGACCTGTTTTATTATGAAAGAAGATGTGGAAATCTCACTTTCTTTCCTTTAATATCATCCTTATCAAGACATAAAAACCGAAGTCAAATGTCACATCATTATCATAATTAAAAAAGCTATAATTTTCTCCCCTCTGAAATAATGCTAGTTTTCTCTTGCTGTTTAAATCAGTACATGTTAAAGAGAAGCAAAGATCTCAGAAATACGATAACCAATGAAATGGACACCTAAAGCTTAATGTATTCCCATTAAGGCAGAAGGTGAGAGGAGGTGCTTTTATGGGACTGGGCGTCTTACACTGTCACCCATCAGCAGCAGTCTCTCTGGTCTGCCAATCTTTAAATCACTTTGGTGCCTCATGGTCGACCTTCTCAGTGCTCCTTCAACTAGCTGTCAGTCTTCCTGTCACTTTGTTAGTTGGTCTCTCTGTCAGTCAGTCAGGTAGCCGGCCAGGCTGTCACGCTCCAGAGGTGTTCCCCCCCGTACTCTTAAATTTGTTTGTTTGTTTGTCAAAGAAAGAGGGGAAGAGGGAAAAGCAGCGATTTGGTCTGGTGAGAGATAATGAAGCGGCAGATAAAAATGCCAATAACTTGAGCGAAACGATTGAGGGATGGAGCGAGAAGGAGATACTGTAGAGACATGTCAATTTGGGGTGTGAGCGCCTAGTGTAAGACTTTGTAAGAGAAAAGAGTGTGAGACAGAAGCAAAGGGAGAGAATGCCTAGAGTTGACTTTCCAAAAAGCTGTAATTTGACAGTGTGAGAGTTGATGGTTAAGAGAGACAAGGGGGAGTGAAAGCTGTTAGCATAGAGAGAGAGGGGTGTGGTGAGGGGGCGAGGAAGGAAAATTGTTAGTTTAGAGAGAAAGGGAGCGATAGTTCAGAAAGAGAGATAGATGGCTGCTTGCCTCCTCTGCTGCCAGTCATTACCTAGTCAGGCCTCGGCAGCAGCTTGGCAGAGCGAGCTCTAATTGAGGAGGCTGGTGGCTCAGAACAGCAGAGAAAGGGGGGTCGGGGGTTAGCTCTAGCTCTCTTCTCTGCCTGTTCATAAATTAGCCTGTCACTCATTCCATTCTGGCATGTGCTTGGGATCAGACAACACCATTTTCAAACACATTTGCATTTATCACAAGTTCCCGCACTATTAAGGAGGCACTCATGGAGAGCGAATGCAAGTTGAATATTTTGTAGCTTTTATGCATTTATTCACACATTGAACAAAATTTCAGTGATGTTGGCTTCAGAGTGAAGAAGACAATGTGCAGTCATTCGTCTGTGCCATTAACTTGGGGAGGTGCAGCAGCACCATGTCTCTTGTTTAGTCAACACCTCCCGGACACTCATTCCCAAGCTCTTGTACAAACTTGCTCACCAAAAACAGCTGTGTTGTGGTCAAACAGGCGGACTTTATAAGGCTGTCATGATGCTGGATGAACTTTTGGCGGTTGGGGGGGGGGGCATGCTGTGGTGTTGCCATCTGTTAATGGCTAATACAAGTTGGGATACGCGGGGAAATAGAAGAGAGAGAAACGACACAGCTTAGATTACATTTGGTTTGCACCGCACCACACCACACTGTCATTTCCTCCGGTGACAGCAGCTATCCGCATATTCCAAGCTTCCTCTTCCTTCCTCCCATCAACTTTCATGCCCTCTCTGTCACACCCATCACCACACCCCAAACCGTCCACCTAAAAACAACCTGTGCCACAGTCCTAACAGTGCCGGCATGCTACAATGCTCACACAAGCTGCATGATAATTGCAAGCCGGTGGCCTCCTCTGGAGCTTCCGTCTCCCCAGATTGAATATCAACCAATGTAAACAGACAAGAACACACACATCTATCTTTCACTTAAACCTGTGTTTTTAGGCCTTTACATTTACATTCATTTACATTGCATGGAAAAGAAAACAGCTGCAAACAGATGTCTGTTCTCTAAAATCGTCACATTCAAACCACCGACTCGCACCACAAATACTGAAGATGCTGAAAGGCAATCCAATTTAGTTCGACTTGAGAGTGACAGCTCAACTTCCTCCTCTCTCCGGGTCCATTGCTCATCACCATCGATAGTCCGGCTCTCAGCAACCCATCGTATTTTAATGCCGGTGTTAACTGCAGAGTCCATGTCCCCTCACTAATGAAGAGAAGCGATTGTGTCATTATTTGCCCCATCCATCCACACAGAGCTCACACCACGGCAACTTGAAATGAGAAAGAATGAGAAAATCATACTTTTTACTACGACACAGTTTCCAAGTGAGACACATTTCAGTCTTGATGAGCAATGTAATATCCCAAAGAGCAAATGTTTTCTCCAACTCAGGATCTGGGCTGTAATACTTTTTCTTTTTTCTTTTTTTTTTCAGTCAGTCTTAATAGTAAGTCCTAAAAGACTCTCTTCAAGTCGGATTTCAGCTAGTGAAACAAATTTTTAGTTCCAGGTTGTTGTTTTCTTCTTCTTCTTTTTCTTTTAATAGCAAATTCAAAGGTAAAAACAAAACTGATCCAATAATTCAGAGAAATTACACTCGATGGAGCATTATCTTTTAAAATTGACGTCCTTACTTCCATTAATCTACATCGATTAGTTCATCTTCGGATAATTAATGTAACCACTTAAATGTGATAGGTATTTCATTATATTACCCACTTTATATTAAAAGTGAAAAAATGAATAACTGGAGGATTTTTCAATGAACTTTCAACAAATGTCATTTCATTTAACACTGAAATGTCCTTGAACACATCTTATACCTAATAGATACATTATTTTTTAAACTCAGCTGCTGTTGTACACTTTGGGATTTCTTGTTTCTCTGACAGAAGCTTCTCAGATTGGTCGTGTTTCCGTGTTCTTTTCTTACTCTTTGATATCATAGTTTTTCTTTGTCGTCGTAACATCTCCAGCTTGTGAAATATGTTTTGCTTGTGATTTAGTGAGTTCTATCTGTTCATCACTTTTCAGGCTTATTTCATCTGTGTTCCCCCAAACCTTTACACTGTAGGTGATGTATGGAATAATATCTGTGTGGAAGAGATTAGATAATGTTTTCATGTTGCAGATCCGGAAGTACAATTGATTTTGGCAGCTTAGATTTGATTTTATTATGTGCCTGACTCAATGACTTGAGATCGCTGATGACAGCTTAAGTTTTAATTTAATACTCTACTTCTATTTTAATCTATTAATCACTGTGACTGAATATTTGCATTTTGTTTCTGTAAGCAATCAAATCACTTCTGTCACAGTTTTTAGCTGATTGTATTTGCATTTATATTTTCTTCAAAAAAGCTTCCTATACATTCTGATAAATTTTCATCTACTGTGGTAGTCTTTTCTCGTACTGATTCCATTAGCAGAGAAAAGGCACTCAGTTTGTTTTTCCATGACCTCCTTTCACCTAAATACACTTACTTTTGTTTTCTGGTGAATTATTTGCCTCCACCATTCAGAGGACCCCTTGCAGTTTGATAATATATATTATGATAAATGTTTGAATTTGTGGCATTTGTGTTTTCACTTAGTAGATGTTGCAGTTTTCACTGATTGCGCCCAATGAGTCAGATTTATTCAGTTTTTCACATCTTTAACATTAAACTCTGTTTTTTTTTTTTTTTGTTTGTTTGTTTGTTTTGTTTTGGTTTTTTTTAGGGAGGATACACTTTAAAGACATTTTGAGTTCTGCACTGACACATAGGTTATGATCCATGACATTGTTTCTTGAAGGCACAATTTGTGGGTGCACTGCAATCTAACCATAATGGTGATAATGGTGAGGTGAGATTGTGCCAGAAACCTCTGCTTTGCTTCTACAAAGTCCCAGCATGTCACATCTCATCTTTTAAGTCACCTCTTCAGCATTAAAACCACAATCATGAACGGCAGAATTATTCTTTTGTTGCCATGAGTATTGTATTGCAACCGGAAAGTGTTGTATCATCTGAAAACAATATATAATGTTAATAAATGTGATCCAGGCAGTTTTAGGTTTTGTGTCAAACATAAACCTATATACTATATATATGGTGCATGTTCATCCAGTAGTTTTTAAAATACTTCGCAGAAGAAGCCAAACTTTTTGAAGCTGCATGTCCTCAGGAATGGATTTTGTGGACATGTCATGAATGTCATGACAGCAGTCACAGATGTTGCAGTCAGGACGAGGAAGCAACTGACAGATCTAAACTGAGGAAGGAGGAATTATTTCCAGTTCTCTGCTTTTGTGGTTTTAAGAAAAATGGAATTCGTGACTATGGACTAAATGATTTTCTAAAATGAACAGTTTTGAATAGTCCAGCTGTTGGCCACTCAAGGATGTAACCAGATATTCCCATCACAGTGGCGTTAGCACCGTTTTTAACATATAGAGCTTATAGGCTGGAACAAATGGACTTGGCTGAGGCTGACTGATGCAAAGCTCGGAGCCATTTCTAATTAGCCACGGCTCTGGCGTGCCAGCCAGTAGGCTGATGGTTGGCATGAGGCAGCAGGGCAGCAGCTGCCCCTGTATCCTCCACTTTGCCCCGCGGGAGAGCATGTTGGTCCACTCCTGCCTCGGTGAATAGCAAGGAACAGAAACCTGGATTGGAGGGGAAAGGTAGCTCACACCCCACACAACACGCTGTCAAAGCCAATATGTCATGTTTAGGGGGAACTCTCCATCAGCAATTGGATCTCTACCAACCCTCAGTGCTGTTAACGCTCCACATCCACACTTGTTACACCTGGACCACAGCAAACTGAAAAACAGCATGAATCATGTAAATATTATTGATGTGCAAGCGCACAATTTCAAAAAAAAAAAAAAAAAAAAAAATGTAGATGCAGAGTAGAGATAGCATATGAACTTGTAGAATATGTGGCTGCAACGGTGGATGTCATGAACAGTCGAGATACATTTTGATGGCTTTTTCTCACAGCGGTGACATGAACAGCAGCACCAGCAGGCATTTCTGCCAAACCAGCAAGTGCAAGGAAATGGAAAAAGAGCAACAAGAGATAAAGGCAGGCAGAGAGAGAGGGTGAGAGAGCGAAAGAGCAGGAAGGGGGAGAAAAGGGGGAAAAGAAGAGGAAGTGAACTGAAAGAGGCGGAGAGGGAGCAATTTTATGCTATAATTAAGTTCCTGATAGCACCCAGGGAGATGTGCTTTGGCATAGCTCCAGGTCAGCTTAGCATTGCACTGAGGCTCTTCAACCCACAATCCACGCTTCAACACACACACACACACACACACACACGCATCATTTGAGCAAACATAAATTTAATACGAGCAGGCTCTCTGTGCTCTCGAGCCAATTCTGAATCCCAGAATATGTGTCAACTCCACCAAATGATGCATCGACAAGAAGAGACACAAAGGAGGAGCAGACTGGCAAGAGGGATAACTGTGAGAAGCCATCACTTGCAGTCACTCTCACGTCGATCTCACTAACACACTGCCGTGCACGTTAGCCTGCTGCCTTGACAAGTGTACACAAATCATCCTTATGAGAGCACGTACAGAAAGCTGTCTGAGGAAATATTCCCCTCTCTGCCTTAATATCTACAGTGCTGCCATCATGCCGCTGCCATCCAAAGCTGCTGCTCGCTGCACCTCCTGCTTTTCTGTTGACTTCTCTATTCCTCTGGCTTCATGGCCGGATGTACACACACAAGTGAGACGGCTCAGTTTGTGCTGTCCTGTAGGACAGCAAGTTTGACTCGTAGGATAATGTGCTGCCAAGTTGTACGGGGATGAAAAATAGCAGCTAATTTCCCCATCTGTGCTTTCCTTTCAAGTTAAAAGGTGTTCACTGAGTGGAGAAGAGAGAAAAGACGCTGGGACTGTAGAGAGGGAGGGATGACAAGGACAGGAGACTCAGGGAGAGAGAGTGGGTGAGTGAGTGTGTCTGGGGGGGGGGTGCAGGCAATTACGCCCAGCCTCCCTCCCCACAGCCCCGCTCCTCGCCTCCTTCAGGCCAGGCGGAGCAGCAGCACACGAGCAATAGGATTTTAACAGAGAGGATCTCGGGCATCAATTGGATCTGCCATTTTCCAGCGGACCGGTCTCCCAAAGACGTGGACTAAAATAATAATAGTAATAATAATAATAATAATAATAATAATAAAGAAAGGAGAGAAAAAAAATAAAGGATTCTGTACAGCTGCAGAGAAAGAGTTGCGATTTCAGAGACAAGAAAGACGGAACAAAGTCAGTCGGAATCGGCTTCAGCGCATTTCCGAGGCGCTCCCCAACTACAGGACGCCCCCACATCTCACCTGAGCTTCGTGCATGTCTCTCTCCCTCTCTCCCGCCCTCTGTCGCTCTGCGGAATAAAAGTGTAATTTATATTTATTTTATTTTTACCGATTCTTACGCGCGGTGACACGCCGAGCTGGAGATACGCGGATCCGGTCCTGGACGCACGATGCTGATCGGTGAGTGACGGACGGAGCTTCAGGTTGTGAGTCTGATGCTGTTAGAGATAATTATCAAAGTGTGTTAATATCACTGTCAGCGTGTTACTGACGGGGACGGGCCGGCACATGGCTGTTACAAATACACTGGGTGGGTGTTCCTAATTAACCGGGCGAGTCCGCTGGACGCTCACAAATATGATTGAAATTGATGTGGAACTGATCAATTCCTTCATTTACCTGCTGCTGTTGTGGCGACAGAATCCAAAGTGTATCGATCAAGTTGTTTGGTACTCAGGATCGGATCCTGGAGAGCGTCCTGACCGGCGAGGAGTGACGGACACCTGAGCCTCTGTGAGCGGTGCAAGTTTAGTCTCTGACTGATAAATAAACCGTTTGGGCTTCTTACCGACGAGAAGGTGGATGACAACTTCTATCGTTTTAAAGTCTGTGGTTAGAAAACAGGCCCCCAGTAATCTGAGCCAAAATAAATAAATATATAAAATAACTAAAATCAACGCTTCCCTCAAATTCGACTGCGACTATAATAATTGGTTGGTTTGAGTGTGAGGGGAGGTTTTGTGCATGTTAAAAATTAAATTAAAATGCACCCGAAATATCGATGTTTATTTTCTGAATTCCCGCTGAGCCGTCAGGCAATCTGTTTTTACAGATAAACATGATCACCTGGCCTGACCTATTGAAGCAGTGAGGTCTAAAATCCACTTGTGGATTTATCAAAGTTTTTGAAGGGTGGAAACTGTGTATAAAATTTTCACTATATTGTATCTAGTTGACTGAGATTGTTGGCTGTGAATGGGATGACAGATATTCACCCACTAAATCCAGAAGAGAGAGCGTCCTTATTTGGATAATGAGCTCTGTTTCATCTCTGATTGTATCAGAGAATAAAGGTTTACTTTTCATTTAGGTGGCTGAGCTGAGGGATAACTAATGGACCTGCACTTCTCTGTTCCCGTGCTTCACCTGAAACACTGAATTGTTGTCATGGCTCAGTCAGTCCTCTCCACCTTTATCCTCCCAAAAAATGATCACGTATCGGACCCCAACCTCCTATTTCAAACGGAGGAGCAGAAAATGAAAGAGAAAATGTGAAAATGAAAAGAGATCATTACAGACATATAGTCTTGTTTACTGACCCAGAGGTGATGGTTGTATGCAGGCTCACCAGGCCAGTAGATGTGATGGATCTCCCTGCAAGTGAGATTGTTGGGTGCTTTGAGATCTCGGTGCTCTTAAAATGGCTTCAACGTGGGCCAGTGACTCATGCAAATGGATGCCACGTTAGCATCTTTTCAGATATTTACGTCTCCTTCCAAACGTCACCTTGTAGTCCTTCCATCAGTGAAGACGGATAAGAATGTGGCACCAAGCCTTCGGTGTCGAGGTGTTTGACTGAAACGCCGCCTTCCTCTCACCCGTGTCAGGCTCCTTTCTCTCCCTCTTGGCTCTTTACACAGCTCATAAACGAGCAGCTCTCCTGTCAAGTGGAGCCCTAACAACCTGGGCCTTTGTCTTGTGCTGATTTCACCTCAGCTATTACAGCATCTTAAAAGTGGCTCGGTTGGTCACAAGGGAAATGTGTGGCTGCTCCAGCGGCTTCTTCTCGGTGCCACATAGTAACAGCTGTTCCTTAACAATGTCTGCGATTACTCATTGTGTTGATACCTCCTGAGAGGCAGGTGCTGTTTTCGTTGAGGAAGGGGGGAAAAAATATGGATGTGGAGGTTCAACCTTTTCTGGCTTCATTCGTCCATTCGCTACACCCCCCGCTGTTCCCCAGAGCAGTGGACAGGTTGTGGGGCTGTGGGAGGGCTGATTACAGGCATTAACCCTGTGGGAGTGGGTGCCATTCTTCCTCTTTTCCTCTTTTTTTTTTTTTTTTTTTTATCTGCGAGATCTTCGGGGGGAGGGGTCTGGGAATGAATGGGAAGCAGGGTTAATCTGCTCTAAACAGGGTTCAAGCTCGATCAGGGCTAATTACATGAGGTTAGGGTTACTGTCTGTGACCACTCAGTGGGAGCTGGCCACACCCTGAAAGCAAGGCTAGACGCAGAAATGAAGAAAATCCATTTGAAATGTATGCTTCTAGTTGTTTGGCTTAGGAGAATCACACTGATGGCACATTTGCAATGCAAACGTCATCTTAACAGACAGCCTATCTTGAAGTACTTGATGTTGAGATGTCCGTGTCCTCTTGCCCTTGGTTCCAGCTTTTAATGAGTTAAGGCTGGATGGGTTCCCAAGTAACAGGAAGCCATAGCACATCTGTTTGAAGTGTCTGTGTAGGTGGGGGTCGGGGGGCGTGAATGTGGTGGTTAATGAAAAGGTAGGCCTGCTGGATTGAGGGCTTTGGTCCATTTCCCACCAACTCAACAACTGCATCATCATCATCATCAAACCCTCAGCTGCTTAAAGGAACCAGCTTTTCCTCAAGTGTGTACTTTGCCTGTGCTTTGTGCTAGTTTGGCTAAAAGTAGCCATGGGCTTCTGTTTGCATGGTGTGTTTGTATGTGTTTGTGTGTGTGTGTGTGTGTGTGTGTGTGTGTGTGTGTGTGTGTGTGTGTTTGCACATGCATGCAAAAAGGCAAAAGCTTGAGAGGCAATGAGACATTATGATGGATGGAGCTGCCGAGCCTCCTGTCTCTTTGTTCATCCCTCGTGGGCCAGTGTGATGAAGGTGGCAGCTCTCCAACTCCTGCTAGACCCACTTCTACCTTCAATCTCTCTCTCTCTCTCACACACAGACACACACACACACACACACAGCAGAGACAAATAACCACTGCTTGATTAGCTCAACAAACACTTCACCTGAAATGACAAATCTGTAGTCGACCTGACTTTATTTTTCATTGCCTTGGCCCTTATTAGTCTGCGTCACCTTTCTAAAGACTCCTGTGAGAGTGGAAGGATTGTGTAGTTCTGCCACACACAGCGGCGTATATATTTAATATTTATTCTTCCTCATCTTATTGCATTTTATGTTTTCCCACTGGAGTGAAGTTCCATTCTACGTTTATATAGTAGTCATTGCATGCGTGTGGCTCTTTTTCATTTTAACGTGTCAGCCATTGCCTCCAGGTAGGAATGGGATGTGTTATCTCTGCAGTACTTTTTCCTCTCCATACTTTTTTTTTTTTTTTTTTTTTTACATTTTCTCGTAGTCACTGTTCTTGATCTTCTTTCATCTTCTCCAGTCAAGATCAGTCCAGGAGGTGATCTGAGTTTACAGACTGATTCTATTCATGGAAGCTCTCTCATGCTTGCATATCCTCTACCTCTGATGCGTAGTGCTTTTCAGGAGCTGACTTGTAACGCAATGTTGTTTTTTGTGTGTGAGTCACTCCTTCTACTTGTAATAAAGTATCTCATATGGCAACAGACACTGCCAGCACTTGGTTTTTTCAAAGCTGTGTGTAAAAATAAGAATATGTGGCCGTTTTCTGATTGTTTTGTGTTATTCTGGAGGGAAACACGAGATAAGTGATTTTACCTGATCTCTGTGGCCTGCTCTTTATTGTGCACAAGGCTGGCAGTTCCTGGGTTATGTAGGTGATTTTGACAGGAAAGAAGAATGCATGAAAAAAGTGATTTTTTTATATATATATATATATATATATAGAAATATTCCAAACCGATGATTTTATATTGTTGCAGAAGTACATTTCTAAGTCTGAACAAAACCGTTGATGGTATATGCACTCGTTATTCTACACTCCAGTCACAGATACAAAATGTACATGTAGCTGGATCTACTCAGGAATTAAATACTTCATAAATTGAATGCCCACATTTGTATGTAAATGTTTGTGAAGCGTGTTTCAAAGTGGTTGGGGAGCAGGGTGAGTGGGTGGACTGAGGCAGCAATAATAATGAGACCTGTCTGCGTGCACCTGCAGGCGCCTTTCACTCGTGTCAAAGTTCAGCTGAGAGCAGAGGTCAGAGGTCAGTGAAGTTGCCAGTGTTACCTTTTCTGTGCTAATTTATCCCTCAAACCCATAAATATTCATGTGCATCCCTTTCTCTGCATATATTGTGTATAATATGCACACGCTTACTCACTTTCTAATGGAATGTAATGTAATTTGTATCGTGACAGAAATCATATGTGTCTGCTTTTGCAGATATGGCACTTGTATGTGCCCCTCTCTGGCCTCGGGGTACCTTGTCGGGAAAAAGCTTCTGTGTGAGTGACAGTTGAAGTCATTTCGCAGGAATGACAGCGTGGGTTTGATTGGCCCGCCTGCTGAAGTGATGGCTTCAGGATGCTGAGAGCTATAGGCATATGCGAGGCCCAGCGGAGCTCTGACAACATGAGAAATGATCCTACGCTGCACTCAGCACCAAAACCTCTCCACTTAGCCTCTTATTCTAAGGTTGTTAAGGCTCAAAGATGGAGGCTTTGAGGACTAACAACACATCACCTCCCAGTGCTGCACGTGTGTGGGTTTGTCTGTTTTTCTAGTCCTTGTGATTTCATCACTCTTCAGCAGGTAAAGCACTTTTCAGCAGAAGTGGGTGACGACGTCTCCCATTCCTGGTCTGATCTTGGCTCAAGTGAGGAAAGAGAGAAGGGTAATGTTTTTAGAACAGTTGAACAGGCAGAGAGAGCGATGGAGACAGAGACAGGTGTAAAGCTGAAGGATTGAATTATAAAGGAAGTATGACCTAAAATAATCATATTCTCTTCCATAGTTCTTACTTGTCTCTAGGTCTGAAGTGTACAAGTCATCAAACCGGACTGTCTATTGAAGTGCCCTGTCTTTCAATACAAGACCATCAGCAGCAGCAAAAGTAACAAAGGCCATCGACTTTTACAGTTAGTTCCAGCTATCAGAAGCAGGTACCCTGAGCACTGATCTCCAACACTTCAGGGTCTAATGCCCATAATGGAGAGCAGTTAGTGTGTAAACGGTGGTAAGTGTAAACATAAGAGGCGCTGATCCAGCTCTAATGGCTGTCTCTGCTCAAGCTCTTTGTTAGCCGTTCGGATGCTGACCTCCACCTGTACTGCACGCTGTCACACCGATGTTTCACAGCTCACCGCTTGCCAGATTAATTGAAGTGGCTGGGAATGAGTGTCCACTCATTGTCCCACACACACATACACGCACAAGCACAAATCTAAAAATAATGGAAACACAAACAAGACACCCACAGTAGACACATAATTAATCTGAATGTAAACAAAAGAATCAAAATAAGTATCACTCAAAGCTCAATGTGCAGCTCTTTGAGTACACACTGAGTAAATAAAAAAGATAAATAAAAAGGTCTTGATGTTTTCTGGCAGAGTTAAAGGTTTGTTTACATTTTTAACATTTGCAGTGAAAAAGCAACTGAGAAACCTGAAACATCTTGACACTTAAACTATGAGTGGGAAAAGATTTTACATTCATGCAGTGAAATAAAGTGAAAATTGTAGTCAACCCTAACCCAAGGAAATTTTGTAATTAACAGTAAAAATAGTATAAAAATATACACAAATCATACACAATTGCAGAACACAGCTGTACTTAAAAAAAAAAAAATAAACGAATACACATAAATTGCAATCACCATTAACATAGTTTGCAATCTCTAAATACACTCACACAGGCACATACATAATGCAATCACCAATATAAACAGTAAGTGTTTTCTGTCTGCAAACTCACACCTACACAGACACACACATGCACACACACACAGACACACTGGGACACAAACAAAATTGGCAGAGTTTGTGTACAGAGAAACAAGCTTCAGCAATTTAGAATACACATAAATAAAATGGAAAACCCACAAATACATAAATTTTAGCAGGCATTTTTCTTTACACACTTAATCTGACACACACTTGCATGCAATCAGTGGAATAAATTTGTTGTGTAATCACGCTGCAGTTAGAATATGCACTCTTTATGTGAATAAGTATGCATAATTTAGTTGATTTAAAAAAAAAAAAAAAGGCTACTTCAATACAGTGGGTGTTTTTTGGGCGAGAAATTTTAATTACATATCAAACATGAAGGATATGTACAAACTCTGCACGAATTCTCTGAAGCCAACTGCTTAGTTCAGCTGCCTCATTTTTTGGTTTTCATATTTTAGTGTGTGTGTATGTCCTAGCTTGTATCTCCACCAGGAATTGGCATTCTCGCATCTTTTCATCAGCACTGAGCCGCTGTAGAGAGAATGACTGGGAATGATCAGCTCTAATGATTTTATGAGAGTCTACATGATTAATGTTGGCACAGCAGTATGTTTGTGAACAAACCTCTCCCTCTCTCTCCCCCTCCTCCTCTTCATCCCCTCCTACACCACCCTTCCTCGCTCATCTCAGAGGGAATATCCAGTCTCAGTGTGTGCCGATTTCTGTGTCGCTAGCTGCCGTTTGCCACATTAGTGTGTGACAATGGGTCTCTTTGAAGTGGGTTATTCCAGCACTGCTCAGAGCCCAGCGCAGCGGAGGAGATGTGCCAGCTCACTGCAGACAGGGCCAGCTACGAGCGTAGGGACAGACAGAAGCACGCCTGCACAGACACAACACTGAGGTCAACACAATAACTTGCACACCCACGTCCTCTAAATACGCTTTATATAAGTGCTTCCATCTGAGACAAAAGCCAAGCACTCCTCCTCTGTATGCACGCATCTCGCTCAAAGCACAACAGGGCACCAAACAGTCGGCGCCTTCCTCCCATCACTTCATCAACAATCCACCCATCTATCATCCATCCATCCGTCCATCCTTCAATCCACTCCCTCTCTTTCATTTCCCATTCCTCCTCTGTTCCCTCTATATGCCCAGTACAATCTGAAAGCTTAGTTGAGCTCCGTCTCTCTCGGCTTATCTCCAAAAGCTGCCTCTTTGATTTGAGTAAATGCCTTCATTCCCAGCTCCTCTATGAGGAAGCTGATAAGGGATGTCTTTTATCCACAGCAGATACCGACCCCCCCTCCAGCCGAGTGTGGGTGCATGTGTGTATTTATATGCCTGCTTGGCATATGCAAAATTATGCGGAGAGATTATATTTCTGAGTCTTGTGTCAATATTGTATGTATATATATGTGTGTATATATATATATACATATACATATATACACACACACACACACACATATATATATATATATATATGTGTGTGTGTGTGTGTGTGTTTTATATTTTTTTGTGGACTTGTATGTGTAGTGAGAATAGCTGATGATTTTATGGTGTATAATATGCAGCACAGCCGCCCTCACATGCTGCTTACCATTCAAATGTGACATTTCTATGATTGCACATAATCACACAAGACTGCTTCAACCTAGCAGGTGTCTCTTAATAGGAAGTGATTAAGTGGGACAAGCTTATCATCACATTGCCTCGCTCACATGTGTGTGTGCGCGCATATATGTGCATGTATGTGTTCAAGAGGAGGCTGTCTAATGAATTGATCAGGGCTACAGAGTGGATTTGTTGCCAGGCATTGAGAGATTAGATTTGTGTGTGCTTGACTCAATCTTAGTTGCTGCTGAATGCTGTACTGCGACGTCTGCTCAAACACAACAAATTTATCGACTGGCCTTTTGATGCTTTGAATTTCACCGCTTCACTGAGCTCCATCATTTATTTTTTTTTAAAGCTGGAGTCTGGAGGCAGAGGTCCGTGTCTGTGTCTTTGCTGTCCTCCTGCTTCTCTCATTCTGCTTTCAGTCCCACTGGTCAGATGCTGCTGTGGACATTGGGCTGCATGTGCATGCAGCGATGCAGCAGTTCGTAATGCTTTCTCTCTGATCTCGGTGGAAATCGCTCTTCTTGTACTAGCTTTTGGGCAAGAGGAGTTGCCCTCACCGCTTGTCTCCTTAGATTTGCATTTTCAGAGATTGCCCTACCCATTTGGAGCTGCTGCCCTCCTCTCCTCAAGTACAACAGTACATGGAAGTCCATCTCCCCAGGGATTTATGAATAAAATTCGTAAAGCTATTGGAGCAGGCACAAGGAAAATACTCTGCACTGATCCCTGTGGAGCGTCAACCTCATTGACTTGGGTTTGTTTGCTGGAGGCCAACAATTGTGCTCGGGCTGATCTTAGCAGAATGGTGCACGGAGTCAATGAGAATGATGCATTAGCAGCTCTGCATCTATTAAAACTGCTTGCTGTGGTTGAAGCCAGACACCACTTTGCATGGATTTATCAAGCCGCTTACCAAAGAGAGGTGATGGAATTCATTTGCTTACTAATGAGGAGGGTTTTCGAATTGCATACTTCCCCAGCTACACTTGCACCTGTTAAAACCATTTGCTTATTACTGCAATCAAATCCACCGTTTCTTCAACATTACAATCAAACCGCTTTTTGTCACCTCATCAGCTGCCTTTGTGCCACTCTGGTATTTACACCCATTTCATATGTGCCGGCTGTTGCTGACTTGCATCAGTTCAAGTCAGGAGCTTCCTTTTGCGGCTAATTAAGGAGAAGTGTTTGTCTGTTTGTGCCAGTGTGTTTCTCTTACCTGAAGTTTTTGAATGAGATTTGATTGATTTATGCAGATTCCTTTTTAAAATAAATCCAATTATCTTTAAACAAAGCCAAGATTTTCCAGCAGTGACCCTTAATTCCAGTTCATTTGAAATGAAAAAAGATGAGGTGAAATTAGCTCATGCTGTGGTTATGTTCTTAATTCCAAGTTAAGTTTGAATCATTTACCAAGGTGGTGCGTTTTTGCTCTCTTGTCTGATTTTATTAAAAAAAAAAATCGATTGGCTTTGCAGTCAAAGCCAATCAAAGCTGTGTCAGCTCTCACTCTCTTGCCTCCTCTCAGTCAGTCAACAAAATGGATCTTATTAGAGGTAATTGTTCCCTATTTGATGTTCAAGACATCTTGATTAGTCATATTCTCTGGAGTGTTGCTGTGGAGGGTATGTACTCCTGCTGTTGTTGAAGCCAGATTAACTGTAAATCCTCTTTGTCTCAGCAGACAGACCAAAGTGGGTTAGGAAAGGCCGGCGCAGTCGGGCGGGGGGGGGGCAGTGTGTTCACCAAAGGTCAACAAATCTCCAGTTACACCAGAGTCATGTCATCAGCATCAGCGAGAGGGCACCCGTGCATGGTGCCTCATAAATATGGGATTGATCCCCATGATGTTAGGACTGATGCAACTGTTTGGTAACATTTTTGTCCTAATCTGCACTGTACCATCCCTGGCTCAGTGCTGTCTGAGGTTGCATTCATCTCTTTCTAAAACACACATTCAGTGAAATTTAAATAAATAAAGCCACACGAGCAGGCACTCTAAACTAAGCCCCACTACATTTTTTCATTTTCTTTTATATAAATGAACAAAAATGCTTTTCTGTTTCTCTAAAAAATTAACAGTGACAATTCCATTATCATAAAAATCCTCTATTCCTGAAAGAGTAAATGAAAATTTTAAAAAGGAGAGAAAAAAAATACAAAGCATTAAAGTAGCCCTACAATGATCCTTAACAATACAACTAAGGTAAAGGTGAGCTCAAATTTCAAGCTCTGTTGTGGGAAACCTGGCAGCACTTTTATCAATAAAAAATATATATGTGCATGTACACACACACACACACACACACACACAGACTTCCTTTTAAAAGAGTTTTAAAGGTTTAGCACATTTTAAAATAAAATGTAGTGTCCAGCTGCCTATTTTCCCTATAAACATTTACTCAAATAGTCCCTGCTTTCAAAAAAGTATAAAAGGAAAAAGCAGCACAATATTTTGAGAAAAGTTGTATTATTATTTTATAGTATTATTGGTGTGTTGCTGCAAAAGAGGCCTGTGAATGTTGTAGCTGGTGGAAATATGAAGTTAAGCTACCAGTTACTAGTACTAACTCTCAGATAGTTCAATCTCAAACTGTGAATATTTTATTAACTGGTCATTTGTTCATAAAATCTCAATATGTAAATGCAGATGTCATGTAAATGAAGTGGAGTGGAAGTACACAGTGAATTTTGCATAAAATAACCCAAAATGGTACTTATGCACAGTGCTCAAGTAAATGGACTGAGGTAAAAAGGACAGTTATTTTAATGTTGAGCTGTATTCAGAATAAATTATTATTTCATCCCTAAAATGAAAAGTAACAGAAAACATCTTAATTAAGAGACAATAGAGAAGCAAATGAGTAATGTTTTTTTTTTTTTTTTTTTTAATATATTAGACGAGGTCCTGTACGGTCTACAATAACAGTGCGCATGAAAGTGATGCTCCATGTGATTTAGGTTCATGTGAGAGGAAGCGTTTCCGTCAGCAGCCAAAACTGTCTTGTTCGTGCTGGTATGACGACTGGAAACGTCAGATTCATGCTGCTCCAGCAGCAGCAGTCCAAGGCTTTCACAGGCAGACCGGGAAGAAGTCTGTTACATCAAGATTTGATGATGAAGTCTTAATCTGGTGTGTGTGTGTGTGTGTGTGTGTGTGTGCGTGCGCTTTACAGTTCTGGTTGCTTTGAGGGTGTTCGTCTATTCTAAATGACCCCAGAGCTCATTTTCTCTCTTTTCTGCGGACTGTCTGCTTCGCTCTTTCGCTCTCTCTCTCTCCATAAGTAGTAATACTTTTGATGCATGAGGACACTTCACCAACTTTCAATCGAGATTAATCTGTCTTTGAGATCTGCCAAAGTCTCTGTGGATGCACAACTAGTGAGAGGAAGAGAGGGAGCTTTTGTATCTGCCGTCTCAGAGATGTGGTTCCATTCCCACTTTCGCAGCCAGAGGGGACGGTTCACTATATCATTCAGCCGTTTGTTATTTTGTCTGAAGCACGAGTTGGCCGAAGGGGAGAAAAGTCTGTCTCTTTTCCCCCATTGCCTGAAGGAGAAATCCATGCATCATGCTGCAGAGAGCGTCTAGGCTGTGTGGTTTTTTGTTTGCATTCTTGTGTGTACATGTGTGCGTGTGTGTGTTCATGCAGACGTCCACATCAATATGTGTGCATAAATAGGAGGCTTATTCTTAAGCTATCAGGTGTCACAGTCTATTATTCAGGCTGAGTGAACCAGATTGAATTCCTGTGATTCAGTTTGGTATTTCATTGGTGCTAAACTAAACAAACCCGACGGGGAGCCTATGTTTTTTTTTTTTTTTTTTTGGACAACATCAGCTTATTTACAGCCTCTAGTCCCTCAATTCATCTTCCCTCCTCTGCTCCTTTTGCTTTCAGCTGTGCTTCTCTTCTTTCCTTTGCTGCTGCACTATTTCAGTTCATTTGTTGATATTGAAATTTCCGTGCGGCTGGCGTACACAGGAGCTGACGCAAGGTTCGTACTCGACTTCTTTCCCCACTCTGTTGGGAGTTTTCCGGTTCCCATGAGGCTACAAGTAGGTTGGAGAGGGCAATTCTACGAGAATTGCAGTGAATTGCAGTGATCCGTGTTTTCTGCACCTAGTTATTAAAAGCCAGGGAAAAGGTTACAGTAAATGCCACCCAGCTGATGTGGAGCTTGAGCTTGGCAGACCTCCCCAAACCCCATGTCCCCCTGAGAACAGAGATTCCACTAACCCGCCCCCCCAGCTATATCACCAAATTTGGCAGCTGCAGCCTCAGACCTAAAAAAAAAAAAAAAAAAAACCTTTCCCTGAAGCCTTATCTAAAAGTCTGCTTATTTCAGTGTCCCTGCTTTAAGATTAAGATTAAAAGCAACCATAAACCTCAAAAAGCACCTGAGTCAGACAAACAAAAAAGTTTCCTCAGAAACCTCTCCCCTCCACCCGCTGCACCTCCTCTGTCTCCACTGCTGTCCCTCCAAGGCTTCCTCCACTCCACTCCCTCCCTCCCTATATCTTGTCACCACTTCTCCCAGACACCCTGGGCACTCATCACAGAGGTCACGCACCTGTCGCCTGGTGTAAACAGGAAATGAATAATTCAGTAGGCGACGTTGGTTGACTGCAACAGCTGATGGTCTCACTTGGTGTGCGAGCAAGGATTTATCCCAAGGATTCGTGTGATAATCCTCCGCTGGAATCGCACTAATGAAAAACACTTTCTGGAGAGCCTGAGGACTCACTTTGAGCCAGGCCGCACGCCCTTGACCTCTGTGGATGATAAAGTTATTTTGAAATGGCAGCCTGTGGTGGCACGAGAAACCTCCTGCTACATTCACTGCTTTTCATTTCTCGATTTGTAGGATTGTGCTGACACGCAAAGTTCACCATTAGCCATATGAACCGTAAACAATCAGAGCATCACCAGCTCCTCTTTTCCTCTCTCCGCCACTCCACTTTTCAAATCTTTCCTCCTCTCTTGCTCCTTATCTCTCTACTCTCCTCTCTCTTGTCCTCTGTCCTCTCCATTGCCCTCCTCCCCTCTCTCCTTCGGTCCTCCTCTCATGTCTGCTCCTTTCTTGTTTCCTCCTTTCCTCTCCTGTCCTCTACCCTACAAGGTGTCAGCCAGCAAAGGGAGCTGACCTATTACCGAAAGCAAGTTATATTTGAGAAAAATTACCCAAGTAGCAGGTTGAGAGGAAGCAAGATGCTGGTTGGTTCTGGCAGGTAGCTGGAGTGATTGCTTTTCGTTCCTTATCGCCACACCAGCAGGTGTCTAAGACGCACTGCACTGCAGCAGTCTGAGGAGATTCACAATTACAGCACCCGGGCCACCACCATCACACACACAACGCTTACCCCCACCTCCACCCATCCACCGCCTCCACTCCTCCTGTTTTACCCTCTTCCCATCCCGGCCAATAGTAACTTAAGAATACTCTGATGGCCTCGCTCCACCAAACACCTGCACTGACTCTGATAAGAATCCTTATCTGCTCAGCCTTATGCCTCCACCCAGGCAGAGCAGGAGGGCCCTACAACTGGAGTGGAAGCTATATAACACCGCCATGGGTGGTAGCATTGATTGTTCTTCAACCGCATCATCCTGTCTGGTGTGTCATGTAGGAGCTGATTTGGGAAGGAGGGAGGAAGGAGGCAGCCATGGCAAAGACAAGCGAGGTACTAAATCCTTTGTTGTGGTGAAGTTTTCCTATTTAAAACTGTACCGGCCGCCTGGCTCGGGTGTGCTGCCTGCAGAACAATACCTCCATATGAGGAATCATTCATTTATGCCATTCCTCACGACTTTGTAATTATACATGAGGAATAAGAGGAGACATCTGCATGCCAGCACTCTGAGTCGAGGAGGAAGGAGACAACAAAGACCAGAGCAGCTTCTTGCAAAGACCAATTTTGCAGCATGCAGCTGTTTCTCTTCAGAGAGCCTGTCGAGCAGCCCATCCTCTCTCAGGCTGAAAGAGGGCATTTCAAAAATCAACCAAGATCTAATTGGTTTTTAACATCAGCACATCCTTCATCCCAAACTTATAACCTGTGCACATGCGCTTTGGGGTTAAATTCTTTTGATAAATTGTCACTGAGTTTTGCTTACAGTCAACCAAATATATTAATCAGGATTTTGTCAGCCTGTGTGGCTCATTAAAATTATCTCTGAATTGCTACTGTTTGTTTTTCCTGGTAATGTTATCTGCAGTACAGAATGTGAACTAATTTATGCATTAGCACTGTGCTAACCTTCACAGCTGGAGGACTTTTATTACCACAGCAGTAACCATGCCATAACTCTCATGTAACTGCAGTTCTGCTCCTCAAATTAGATTTGTTTCCCACTTCCTTGCTTTGTGTTCAAAAGTCCAACAAAAATTTTAGCCCAAGGACAAGAAAGCTTCCCTTTTCCTTTTTTTTTTTTTTTTTTTAGTCAGTACAAATTACCATTAAGAGTTTTAATTGAAGCACTGAAATTATGTACATTGTCAAAAAAGTAAAAAGAAAAAGCAACTGGAAAAGAAAAGACAATGGGTGTGCCATTTGAAGGAAAGGGAGAAAAAAATCAGCTCCGCAAAGCAATTTGCTGACTTTCTGCAAATACAACTTGCTTAACAGGAGATTTTTTTGCATAGTAATGACTGTAATAATACACAAGTAATGTACAGTACAATTCTCTCTGCAAGCAGTTTCATGGTGTCGTTTATACAAATAAAGGGAATGTTCTCACCTGCAGTACCGAAGATTGTCAGACTGCTGGTAGATGTATAAATGAATCATTAATTGTTAGGGGGTCTTTCTTTCCTCTGTGTGTGTGTGTGTGTGTTTGTGTTGTGCCACTGTGCTCATGCTTTATAGAGAGGATAATTCCACTGCGTTCAGCCCAACTACAACTTCATTTTAATTTCACAATCGCCTCAGGCTCATCCCCACCTTTGCGTCTGACTTTCAGCATCTTGGTGAGTGTTTTCATCTCTTGTTCCTCTCATCTGATCAGGTGAAGAGCTAAAATTAGAAAGAAACCTCTGTTCTTGTTCCTGTTTTCTCCCACGTGCCTGCATCCTCCTTCCTCGAAGATCTGAGCAGCCCAGCTCACCCACCATATCTAATCAATTTATAATGGCTTGTCACAGTTGGCATGATGTGCTGTGTGACGCTTGGGTGACCAGCCTGATATTTATTCATGTAAAAACGATGTCGCACTTAATGCCACTTCCACAAATGACTCAATTTGCTGAGGAAATGAACCTGATCTGAGTTTCTGTCAATCATCAAGACCAGAGTTTTTGCATGTGTGGGCCTGGCAGTACTTTAAATCATTTCATTCAATCAGTCTTTTTTATTTATTTATTTTGCGTGTGTTTGACACAGCAAGATGGCAGTGCTAGTTGTTATAATGAAGAAGGAAATGAGGCCGCAGTCATCTCTGTCCAACAGATGTTCAATCTGCCATACTTTGCCTTTGATCATTTCCCGTTTCAATTATGTTCATGTTGCAAAAGTTGATTTTGTTTCTACCCAGAGGTAAACGTCCGACAGCTGCGAAAGCAAAAGGAAGGAGATTAGGAAAAGTGTGGGTGACTTATTAAAACTGCTAACCCCTAGGCTTGGAAACAAAGAAAACACAACAAAAATAATGTTCATTTTCAAAATTTCCTCCTTCTTTCAGTTTATCATCATATTGATGTTGTGTGTGCATCAGCTGCAGAGTGATGACTGGCCGTCGGCACCACGTGCGTAGATTAATGAGTTTTATATTTTCGTTTTCCACCTCCTTTTTCCCGTGTAGCTTCGGCAGCATCCCAGTTGCCTGCCTGTAGACGGCTGCCTTGTCAAGCCCCACAGTGGGGAGGCCGAGCAATTTGTCTCTTGATGGCTCCAGGCTTATCGTCTCTGCTTGACAGATGGGCTTTGCTTCTGTTCAGGTTGGGTTTGGTAGCAATGCAATGCTCGCTGCATGCCTGACAGACCTCATTATAGACACACTCGGGGAGAAGAAGCATCTCCACAAGGTCCCGTTACCACCACTGAACTGCCATGACTCACTACTGAGCCAAACAGAGAGGACTCGAACACACTTAAATATATTTTGTAATTTAAGGTAAAATGTTAACAAGTCGCTCAAACCATAAAATAATTCTTACCTTTTCCTGTCAAAAGAAGTTGAGCAAAATTAAATGAAGGGGCTTCCTTGATCATTTTGACGCCAGATCTTTCTCGTAATCAAATTTGGGCCCTAGCCTTGTTTTTAGTCAATTCCAATATCACAGTGACAGGCTAATATCTTTCTCAGATGAGACAATGTCACTGCTGAAGCCAGAGGCTGTGGGACGATCTATCGATGGATTTAAATTTCAATGTCAGGTCATGTTTTATTTGTCAGCTGTGAATTACCCTCCATGCACCTTAATCCACTCTGTGATGGAGCTGCCTGAAGTCTAAGTCTCCTTCTGAATGTGCTGCATGTTCACCTCATCCTCCTTTTCATTTTGCATTCAGCAATTACTGGAGCACTGAAACAAGCTCAGTGATTTAACTTTAGGAGAGAGCAGGTCGCTGAGGTGAGATTTCAGTGTCAGCCACCACAGGGTCTTAATTTTGTACAATTTCTCTAAAATGCACGGGACAGAAAAGTTATGAAATCATTTCCCTCCCCGTGAGCGCTCTATTTTCAGTTGCAGGTCAAACTGTGCTTAGCATTGCGTATAATCAGGCCACATGGAGCAGTCTGCCATCTTCTGCAATTCAGGGAAAAGAACGAGAAAGGAGGACAGAAGGACGTATGAGAGATTTTTTTTTTTTTTAAATAGCAGATTATTTTAAAATAGGGTGGTTGATCAGAAGTAGCTGTGCTGAGATTAAATATAATCCTCCTAAGAAGAAATCTTCACAGCCTTATTAGGGCTCAAATTCAGTATCTCTGCTGCAAATATGTCTTATCCCCCCCTTCACATGGACACACAAACTGAAGAGGAAATCACACTGACTATTCAGACATGTGTGACACAAACACACACTCTAAGGAATACAAACTGTCATATGCAGCACACCGTCATCAACTTAAACACTCCAGTGCACAATATAGCCAGTCAGAGTGCAGCCAGCACAGCATGCCGCTGTGAGTGACCCAGAAAAAAGAGCAAAAATATAATTCAAATAACTTTAAAGTGGTAAGGTGAGAAAATGTGGGACAGGGAGGTGTGGGATACAGATCGAAAGGGGTCTTTGTAGAAATTTGAAATTGCATGCCATTGAGAAAATAATGAACGCTTCTCTCCTGGAAAGAAATCCAAAGTCTCCAAAAAGGGTCCGTTTGAATGCAAAAGCATCTAAAATCACACGTTGATTTGGCCTCACATCCGTCACAACGTGATCATGTGTCTTGAAGAAGCTTATGACTCTGGCCTGTTTTGTGCTGCTGAATTAATCAAATTGTTTAATTTGCAGGTTAATTGGAAGTTCCACAATCATCTCAGCATTGTTTCATCTGGTCAGTCCAATCAAATCCCAGCTGCAGTTCAGATATACAGATTATCATCACATTTGAAGGAAGAGTGTGGGAACGAGAGAGAGGGAGGAATGGCCGGCAATTGAGAGGAATATAAAGCTTCATTCTTTAATTAAAACTGATTATGGTTAATGTTCTCTGTCCGTGCAGTAACGGTTCCCACGGTGGCCCTCACACAAACTCCTGATCAAGAAGAGGCTAATTGGCTGTTAAGAGTCACTTTTCCTTCCCTCTCTCTCTTTCTCTCTCTCAGCCTTTGTGTCTCTGAGGAGTAGGTTCGGACATCCAGAGGCAGCGTAATGTCATTTCATGCCCTTGAATGGCTGCTAGCCCTCTAATACACCATGAGGCCAATTTACCATTTCCAGGCAGAGCTTGTTTGAGACAGCTATTTGAATGCGTAGCATGTCTTGGGTTATTTCATACCTAAGTTGGAGAAAAAAAAAAAGCAACTCCATCAGTTGAGTAATTGTAGCTAAAAGCTTCAGCTCTGTATGTGGAGTGTTGCAGTTACTGGCGCTTCCTGCGCTGTCAGATCCTGTGCCATCAGCCCATGTGGTCTAAGTCTGGGCAGAGACTGCTGGGAGGTTTTGCTTGGGGGATGGTGGATTATTGCAGCAACAGTGTGGCAGATGCACAGTGAACAACATCACGTCATGAGGCTTAATGTATGTGACAGGATTTCGTCTGTGTGCACATTCATGATGGCTACACATGCTAACTGACACGTAAGGGGTATGCTGCATATCATCATCAAAAAAACCAAAAAAAAAAGAGTTTCATATTCAAGGAAACTGCAGTAATTATGCTCATATTATTCCTGCACTTAGAGTTCATCATTTCACTGGTCAGCAACTTCCCTCTGCAGAGTCGTGTACAACATAGTCAAGTTTAGATGTGGAAAAATTTCCTGTTACAGCTGAATAACCAGGTCAGCAGCCTGATGACAAAGGTCTAACTGACAGTCCAACTGTTACTCAGCAGGCAGTCGCAGCTGAGCAGCAGAGCGGTGCTGCAAAATGCCCTTAAATTCTGCAGAAGTCAACAAAGACAACAGCTCCTACCTCAGTGATCCGACAACCACATGTCTATACAGGGGAATAAAAAGCACAATACCAGAGGCAAAGCCAACACACTCTCTTGTGTATTCCTTTAAAACATTCGTACACAAAGGATTTCACCCCTCTTTTTCTTCTGCCAGGCTCCACAGTACACGGCATAATAGAACTTGCTCTGTTTCTGAGTCCTCCCTCTCTTTTGTGTTTGTTGAAGAACTTCGAAGCAACAGTCGTCTTGTGCATTATTTTAGCTCACCAGGCAGCCTTTTGTGTCTTCACACCAACACCAAAGCCAAAGTCATGAGGATCCTCAGGGGGGGTCCGTAAGGGTGCATTGCTGGCATAGTACTTCATCCTTGTGTTCGCAGTCTCTCTGCTTCATAAATGAGGCGAATGCAGGGACTGCCAGGCTGTTTAGACGTTACACACTGGACAGGAAACCACACTGGCCCTTGCAAAATTAGAAAACGTCAAGCTTAGTTCTGGGTTTAGGGTTAGGGTTGAGAATTTGAATCAGTAAACTGTGGAAATGTACGATGAAAGCATTTTACAGTCTTATCAACAAACATTTATTCAATCAAAGGGGACATGAAACTGAATTTAAACTAAACGGACTATACATTTAAAGCCTGTGTGTGGGCTGGATTCAATCCTAGCTGACATTTGGCAAGAGGCGGGGTTCAACCTGGGCAGGTCGCCAGTCTATCACACAGCTGACACATGGAGACAAACAACCATTTACACTCACATTCACTCCCACAGGGCAGTTTAGAATCGCCAATTAACCGGGCCCGCGTGTCTTTGGTCCGTGGGAGGAAGCAGTTACAGGGGCGAACACGCACAGAAACGCCCTGGTTTCATACCTGAACTCTTCTTGCTGTCAAGCGACATTTTCACCCCTAAACTTCTGTGATATGTTTGAAATGTTTAGAGAAAACACATCGCTGTTTTCCAAATGAAAATGTTCCTGAGGAGAGGCCTGTTAGTCCACCTGTAATGGCACCAGTTTTAGGCTGCCTTCAGGAGCACAAGAAGAAAAGAAGAAGAAGAAGAAGAAGGGAGAGAGACATTGGAGATCCACTCCAAGCAGACTCCAAGACCCTGCTGTGCCAGCATCTATTCCACATAATTACACTGGGCCACAAATAGGAAGGCAGTTTTCGCTCGCGACCCTCTACCCTTTCTCCTTCCTGTGATGCTCAGCAGCAGTTTGCAGAGATATACAGAGCACAAGGGGTGGGGTGGAGCTATTTAACTGTTAGAAAAAGCTATTTTTCTGAAACCTAGGGGAGCACTGGCATGATGACAAGAGAATTACAGTAGAAGGACGAAAGGGCTGAATGGCTAATTTTGGGATAGTCGAAGAGGAATGTGGAGAGAAGGCTCAGTATGTTTGCTTGTGCATGTCTGAATCCATTCATCTTCTCAAATAGAGAAAAGAAATAATTGAAAAATCGATGTTTGCATTGGATGGTTCGGATGCACCACCCCACACCAACATATATGCACATCCAACTAGATGCGATGTGACGGTGGCTGTTGTGTAACCCTGCCCAGTGAGTCATGAGAGAAGGAGTGCGTTGTTACGTTGGTTGGAGGAGTAGGAGGAGGCCTGCCTGAGGAAGGACTGGCAGAGACAGTCACATCCGGTAGCAAAGTCATCTGGGATAGAGAGACGGAGGCTGGACATTTGGTTTCAGGCCTCGCCTCAACTGCCAGTGGTCTGGGCCGTGGACCACAAATGAGGCGTAAATAAATTTGAGCCTTGACACAAACATGATTCTGGACAGAAAGAATCGCACGCAAGCAAACCCTGTGCAGACATTCACACACACACGATATTAAATGAGCGGAAAATGACTCATTGTGATAGAAGGAGGTTATCGGGGGCTGCAGGCTGATGCACGGACACAAATAAAAACACAGGAGCTAAACTTAAACTCTCAGAAATGTCTTTTCTTTTGCTGTAAAGTCTTGTGTAAAATTATACCTTGTTTGATTTTATGCTTGTGTGCATGTTCTGTGTCTGTGTTTATATTGACTTACCCCTCGCCTTGGGAGCTATTTGTTTTCAGAGGAGTGTAGGCAGTTTCTGTTTGTAAGCATTTTTGTGTGCACATTTGTGGTGTGTGATATTCGTCTAGTACATGCGAGCCTCACGCACACACATTTGTTCACTGTTGAACATGCCTGGATTCGGGCTGTGCGTCCGCGCCAGCGTTATCATCCAAAGAGGCAAACAGCCAGGCCCTGATTTAATAAGCTGCCTAGGGAGTCACAGAGCGGTGGGGAAGCACTATCAGCTGATAACTGTCCTCCCTGCAAGCCCAGCTTTTTTCCTCTGATAGCCATGCCAAGAGAAGGCTCCTGGTTTTCTATTTAAATGTGCGCTGTGTGTGTCTCTGTGCAGGCGATCCGCCGCCGGCTGCTGCCCACGTGTCTGTAGGCTGCGTCCATCCTGTGCTTCCTCTCTCTGGGTGTCAAACAGACAGCAGAGGAGAGCCCACACATGGCAAGAGGCAGGCCTCAGACCGGCGCAAAGGAGCATATGCTCAGTCTTCTAACCCTCCCCTCGTGACAAATACACACACGCACAAACACACCCCATGTTATGGCTGCCAATCCTGCCAGGCCACAGAAAAAATAATGCGTCAGACGCCTGACAGATTCTCCATCTATCAGTGAGTTCTGCATTTCACATAAGCCAAACAGTACAACTGTCACATAGATATATGAAATGATAATAAGAGAGGAAAAAGCAGAAAAGAGTAAGGATTCAAACATGTTATTTTATCTTGTAGACTATTTATATCATTTTTGATCAGTCTTTCTGAACTGTATCTGAAATAGCACAGCATTTGATCCAGCCTGCTCAGACTTTTGGGTTTGTTTTATTGTTTTGTTTTTTTTTTACTGTTGTCCAAGTTCCTTTGTCGTCACCTCTGGCTTGCTGTACTCAAACCACCTGCAACTGAAACCCTCTCCCACCATGAAGGCTGTCTTTTTTGGCCAGTGTTTTCTATTTCTAAGATGCATTATAAGGTCAGTGAGAGCTTTTTTTTCTATGATGAACAAACACCTCGCAGTGTGTGTGTATGGGCGCGCTGCAAGAGGGCTCACTTGATAGGCATACTTTGAGGTGGCCACAGTGACCCGCAGCTGACACCAATGATTGATCCTGGTGCAGGGATAAGTGTCTGTGCACCGCAGAGCGCACCAGACCACTGAAAGGCAGCCAGGTGGAAAATTAGAAATCTCTTCATCCCTGATCCATTTGAAATCCGATATCTCCCATCTTCCCATTGCGTGTGCACCTTTCCCCAGCCAATACATTGGTAATTAAATGATGTGTTTTGGTGTGTGTGAATGTGTGTGTGTGTGCATGTCTTTGGGGGGGATCAGGACAGGCAACAGGGGCAATGGGCGAATTAAGTGTCCAGTAAAACTGCGCACTAACAGCAACACGCACTTACATACACACACTGTGTCATCCAGGACACGAGCACATGCTCACTCACAAGCATTAATATACACTTGACTGGACATCATCAGGGGATGTAACGGTGCCTTTGGTGTCAAATAAATCAAAGTCAGCCCTCCTTCAAGCGTTCCCCCTCACCTCTCAAAGGCCTTCAGGTCCAGCTCCAGTGCTGCACTCACACAGGGACTGAAAGGCCTCTTCGTGTTAACGTTTCCTGTTGTTTCTGAGCAGCTAACATCCATCTTTTTCTGCTGTCCAGGTACATCTGCCCAGGGCAGCCCTCTTCTGGCTTCCCTCCCCGTCCCAGGACGGCCTCTGCAGCCACAGCTCGACCTCAAACAGCTCCTGCCCTTCAGACTCAATGGATCGTCCCCGCTCAGCCTCTTCCCCAACTTTAATACAGTGAGTCTGATGCCTCTGACATTTCAGGAGAATTAATAATTAGATGAACAGCTTGTTCAAAGTGGAACCAATTAATCTATGGCTTTATCAAGAAGGAATTTCAAAAGTAAAGCGCTCTAGCAGAGCCAAAGATGGGCCTGTAAAATGATAAGGAATCTAATCAAATTCAGCAAAAATAGCATATGAAGATGTAGCTCATTGCAGAAAAATATTGTAATGACCCTTTGTGGTAATGCTTGTATCTGTGGTTGGGGACAAAGAAAAAAACTCTTTAACATCTTGTCATATCAAGTCAAGAAGGCGCCTGAAAATGGAAAAAAGGTGTAGGAATGATGAAAGGGAGGAATTCAGGTACCTATTGATCAGCAAAGCCCCAGCAGCAAGAGCCTTATTTATCATAATGTGTGAGATTTCAGATTTATGATCCAAATACTTCATGGCTTCTGTGTCAATGTTCCACCTCATGCTGGTTGACTGCTTTTTATATCAGGGAGCGATATAAAGAAAGACAGGTCTATAAAATTGTGTCCTTAATGCCAGCGCCTCCCTCTTCTCATCTTCCCTGCCAGACTTCATCCTCATCCTTCCTTTACTGTGCTGAGGCCTCACCTTTCAGGCTGCTCGAGGTGCTAATCTCAATTCAAGCATCGCTTCACCTCTCAGCATTACTGTGGTCGCCTCAGAATCAGCAAACGATACAGTTCAGAACATTAGTACTTTGTTTCCGACATCTGCAGCAAATCATTCGGTTCTCAAGCACTCCAGCTCTGCCTGGAATTAAAAGCTGGTATTTTTGATCCTTTACTTGCTGCACAATACCCATTGCCATTTTTTGCGTGTCTGTGTGCAGGCACTTCTGATTTCTTTGATCCTAGTTTTACAGCTCTAGACGTGTGTGTGTGTGCGCGCGCTCACTTCCTTTATCACACGCTGTGAACAGTCCTGTGGCCTGTAAATGAAACATAAGCCAGAGCTCCAGCTTACGCTACACATTTTCCAGCAAAGTGAAGAAAGGTAGCTCCTTCGTTCTTTTGAAAACATGTGCGAAACAGCGGATAGGATATAGTTGTGTGCGCTATAATGTGTGTGGGTGTGTATAAGGGGAATTCCAGACTCCCTGGTGAAAAGTGCGGCTTATTCATTTGTTCTACCAACCACTGCTCTGGGTCTTGGCTGTTCCTGCGCTGCCCTGTGAGGAAGACTGAGCATATCCAGCAGCTCAAAACATCCTCTTGTATTTATATTAGTGGTGGAAGAAGGAGGGCAAGTCTTTGGTCAGTGTTTTGTCTGTGTCTTGCTGATGTTTAATTGGGAATTTTGCTTTTCTTTCTCAAACCACTGCCTTCATGTTGTCTGGGTTTTATTTATTTTATTTTATTTTATTTTATTTTTCAGAATTTTAAGCTGTGTTTTATGTCCAGACAGTATACTTACCTGCATAAAATAAAAAGTCACATTATTGTAGAAAACAAACAAACAAATGTAGTATTTACGTTGTTGCAAAGAAATTCAGTCAGTCATTATTGGACTGAACACAACTTGCAATAGGAAATGGAACCTCCTACAGCCAAAATGCAAAAATTATGATAACCACAAAAATAACATCAAATCAGTGTCACTTCAGTCCCGGGAGGAGATGATTAGCCTTCATAGCACGCAGTCTGAAAGTACAGCTGTGGCATTAATCACAAAGTCCTTTCAGCAGGGTGCCCCAGGTTCTCTTAGAGCTGATAAGGCACACGTTGGCCTGGATGTGTGGAGGGGAGAAGATGAATGCACCTGAAAATGACTAAATATCCTCAGGTTCTCCTGCTTTGTGTGTCTCTTCCTCCTCCATCTACTCTACCTTCCCTGAAATCCCACCATGGGCCCAGCCACCCAGCGCAAGATAACTTCTGTCTGCACTGGGATGGCAGGGGCGGACGGAGGGCTTGGACAAAAGCTGCATTTATAGCGGTCAGTTCAGGATGGCTGCCGACAGACAATGGGCACATTCTTCTGCTCCTAAAACAAATAGCTGTGTGCATCCTGCCCTGCTAAGGTGGACAGAGGACAGCCAGAGTGAGCGAGCTAGATTTCCATGGTCAGGCTTTGGCTGGTGAAAGGAAAAGTCAGTTGCTCCCAGAGGTAGCTTTGAGTCATGTAGTAGAAGCCAAAATAAATCAACAAAGGCAAAGATAGCCCTGAGGGGGAGATATACCTCCACTGTGGAGGTTTCAGTGTCAGGTGTGTTTATATTCCCTCTCACACCTGGCCTTGAAGAATCCATGGTAAACAGATCCCACTATTGTAGAGGAAGCAGCTGTCTTGGACATGACACAACTTTTTGTGTGCTACATAGGGACTTCATATTGTTCGGGCGTGTGTTTTAGAAAGAAATCAAGGCAGCGTGCCATCCTGCCCGCCATCAATACACCAGCTCTCCTTGATCTCTGGGCAGCTGGAGCTGTCAGCAGTGCTGCCGCTGTGGTTCCAGCGACCACGCCGCTCCAACTCTCCCATGTGAGCAGTGGAATGGGCTGGGCCAGGCCTGGTGCCAGCCTGGGGACAGATCCAAGATGATTGTTATATGCGATAGCATGCTGAAGAGAGCTGCAGTGAAATCAGCTGTCCTCATGGAATGCAGACCTTCTAATGGAGACTCGGCTTTCACGCTGCTGTTTATAGTTCGCCGTTCTGGGAGACTCTGCCATCTTTTCATAGACAGTTAAAACTGTATTAGTCCTGTATCCAGTTTCCTCTCTCTCTCTCCAAAACCACTTGAAATCCCTCTGTCCACTGCCATGACTCATGATGTATTAAACAGACCCATTTTTTAGATTCCAACAAAGTCCAGCTTCATTAAAATGTATGAAGTCCCAATAAAGATGAAGGCTGAACCTGGATAAACTGCACTTCTCACCTAATGGTTTTATCACCACAGCAATGCCAGACACATTTACTGTACACTCTCAGTCTGGACCATGCTTCAATTACATGGCCTACGGCAACTATTGTTGTTGTCATTTACTGTGTGTTATAGTGACAGTCAGATACACACACTAACAGAACTTAATTTACTCCCAGGTAACACTTAACATCTATTAAATCTCATTAATATGTGGAAGCGTATGCAGGCACTGTGTTTATGTGTATTTATTCCAAACAAAGTGACAAGTGAGTACGAAGGCTTTTTAAGATAATCAGGAGTTTTGAGGAGGCACGTATGTAGTTAAAGCACAGCCTGCCTTGTGATCTTTGAGCACAGGTACTGTTCCACTGTTCCAGTGTAACTATTTAACACAAAAATATACACCCAGGTTTCAACAGTACTTTAAACACAGCATCATTCCCCAGCTGACCAACTTTATACTTCTTTAACTTACAGAAATTCCTGGATTCTGGGTGGGTATAAGTGTTTTCTATGAAAATATATCATGATTATATTTTTAGCTCAGCAAGAAATAACATTTATAAGAGATATAGTCTGAGTGTTGCTTGTAAAGCTATCCTGAACACTTAACATCATGTCCCATCTCTCTCTCTCTCTCTCTCCATTCATTAAGATTGTTAAATTCCTGGGCACAATGGTTGAAACCTTGATTTATTCTTTCATTCATCTTCAACCGTTTTTTTCCTGGTCTCGGCGGTCTTGCTGGAACCAATCCCAGCTCACACTGGGTGAGAGCAGGGTACACCCTGGACAAGTCAACAGTCCCTCGAAGGGCGACCTTGATTTATGCATTTACTATTTCATTTCCTCATGGTGCACTTGGATTTGAATACTTGAGCGTGTCCTTAGTGATCCAGTCAGTAGGAGTGCATTGTAGAAAATCCTGCAGCTATAGGTCAGGATTCAGAATAGGGTGAAATTATAATGTCTTTTAGAGTGTTTCTGCAACTGGTGCTTTTCTGGTATTTTCGGTTTTTCTTCAGAATTGGCTAAAAACAAACAATGGAATGGAAATGGAACCATCTTATCAATGAGAAAGGTCAGAGAAGAATGGTCAGACTGCTCAGAGCTGAAATAAACTCAAATAATCAGTCTCTGTAACTTACAAGAACATGTCAAACCTTGAGGTGGTTTGTCTGCAACAGCAAAAGACCACGTCTGGTTCCGCTCCTGTCAGAACAGGAACCTGAGGCTGCAGTGGGCACAGCTGGACAGATGAATTCAAATGTCGATCGGGCTATGATCTGGTCTGAGAATCCAGCCGAGGTGCACAGATGTTAGGGTCAGAATTGGCATCAACAACATGGATCCATGGACCAAACCTGCCTTGTGTCAACAGTCCAGGAAGCTGCTGATGGTGCTGGTGGTGTAATGGTATAATCAAATGGGTTTTGTGTGTGTGTGTGTGTGTGTGTGTGTGTGTGTGGACAATTAGGACAAACAACTACCATGTCACGAAAGTTGAGCACAAAGCTCAGTATAACACGAAATTTAGATATTCTCGTCACATCACGAGGTCATGCAACAGAGAGTGATGTTTTCATTTTTTTCCAGATTCATGTCAGACTCTTCCTGTCTCCATTTTTGATCTATATTTTAAAAAGCCTTATACACTGTGAAGAATATGTGCCTTCTGATTGCACTTGAGGGAGATGAGATGAGTCACATTTTGATTATAATATTATCATATTCTATGTGATGTTAAATGTGTTCAGGAGCCACTCAGTAGATTTTTCTTCCTGACTCATCTACTGCATTCTACCACATTCAACAACCCTCACAGAAGGGACGTAGACATTTACTTTATTGTCACGACGAAATTATTTATATATTTATATACATTTTTTGGGATCTATTTTAACACTGATGCCATAATTATTTTTTTCCAGAGCAGCTCATGTGTTTCTACCTGTTACTTGTGGGAACATTTGCAGGTGATGTAATTCTATCTGTTATATTAGAGCCAACATTTTATAAGATTGGAAGTTAGTTCCACATCTGTAACTTGAAGCCAATGCAGAAGAGGATTAAACCTGTATTTTGTCTAATGGCCAGTTTGAAAACCGGTGTTATTAGACAGCAGCCTATGGCCACACTGAGGATTGAATCTTGGATTGCAGGGAATAAATTGTTGTGCTGCACAGAAATATCTCATTTGGGAAAATAAAATTATACAGAACTAATGTTGTTCGTTCTGTTTTTGTTATTGTTTTATTTTTTTTTTCTTCTCAACTCTCAGATGGACCCTGTCCAGAAGGCGGTGATCAACCACACATTTGGTGTCCCCCAGCCCCTCAAGAAGAAACAGATTATCTCCTGCAACATTTGCCACCTGCGCTTTAACTCAACGGTAAGAGATGCTTCATCTGCTTCCATGGCAGTCAGGAGATAGTCAGAGAGGTTATGGGACATTAAGACAGAGACAGACAGAGCATCAGACTGTGTAATTTGAATTATAAAAGCAGTCTATACCAAAGTGTGAGTCTAGCCTCAGAGAAAAGCAGCTCTTTGTTTAGATCTTCTATCATTTTGAATGTTGGTTTTGGAAAAAATGGTCTACAATTACCTGAGCTCTTATCAGCCTCTCTGACTCATTGTGTATGTTTATATATTTTTAATCTGTGTATACACTTGCATGTGTGCATAAGAAAATGTGTATATCTTACTTCGTGTATGCAAAAACTGTGTCCCTTTATGTAAATTTGTATGCCTTCAAATCAAAAAGTTTGTCATTTAGAGGTGTTTTTTTTTTTTTTTTTTTTTTCTCGGCTAAGTGCATATAAAAGTTTGTTCAATTTTTCCCTTCAGTGAAATCATTACGTGTGTGTGTCTGTTGTGTTGTTGTGAGAGGGATTAGACAGCAGGGAGGGCTGCCGTTTATCAGCAAAGAGCAGAAACAATCAGCAGCCACAGCAGGAAGCGGCATTCTCAGCTTCTCATTCATTTCTCCTATCCATGCCAGCGCGCACAAATACATGCATACTGTACTCATTCGAACATGTACATTAGAGCACAAACGCACACACATTCACACAGAAAGACTCACAGACGAATATCCCATGATATTTTATGCATATGACATAAACGAATAGATCATTTAGCCCTTAAAACGCTTCAGGCCTTGGCACAGAAATACACACACACACAGATAGACACATTTTATTTTGGTCTCCATTTTCAGACTAGTGCTGAGACATAGGAGACAGGGAGCTGAGGGGGGAGTGGGGATGCAGACGTGCTCTGCACTCTTGCACAGCGCAGGTCTGACTGTAGCTTTATCTGTCTATCTTACAGCATAAATACTTTCCTAACGCTCATATGCACCTTCCTCAGAGTTTGCCCAGATGTTACGCCAAGTCATGCTTATGCGTAATGTTCACAATGGAAACATCTAAACATTCTTTTTGCTCAGTATAGCACAAACTGACCTTAAGAGCAACTCATCACCAGTTAAATATCTTGCTTCGTCCGTGACCTCCGGTGGTTCAGTTTGTCACCTGACTGCAGTGATGTAGCAGTCCAGGATGCATCAGTGCAATGTGACATTGCTGCTTCAGACAGTTTCCAACTAGCTGTTTCCTTCCGTTTCCAGTCTGTATGCAAAGCTAAGAGAGGAAGGACGTTTTCTACTGAACATACAGCCACGAACCTGGTATTCATTTCCTCGCCAAATCTCAGCAGGAAAGCCAATAAATCTCAGCAACAATCTATTTGTCCCAGGAGCAAAGCTAAATGCCTCCCCCAAAAATAAATATCACCAATGTGATTTGACAGTGTTAACATTTTTATTTCTGTTGTATTCCTGATTGTGTTGTTTATTAGAAGTGAGAGTTGTTTTCTGTGGCTTCTGGTTTGCTGTAGAGAGCAATTAGATCTTTTCATTCTCCATTAATATTTATGCACCTGATATAAGAAAGGTAATTCTAAATGTTGAGTTTTGCAACTTGATTTAGATTTTCAGTGTATTTGCCTCTATAATCTTTGTCCAACAGTGTTAGAATATTTAAAAAATTGTTAAAGGATTGTTGTTCACCATATAACAAGGTTATCAAAGTCACAATGTTGTTGAACATTATTGAACAATGTGTATTTATAGTAAAACTTGCAAACTAACTTGAAAATGTGGTTAAAATAGCATATGGAACTCTTTTTCATGTCTTGGGTTATTTTTTTGCAACAGGCAAGTCATTGTATAAAGGAAGTATTCTGCATTATGTTGGGAGAAGTTGTTTCACACCCACCAAACGTGTCTCTGCGTCACATATAGTCAGGTGATTACTGTCAGTGTTTTAGGGAATGCATAATCACCAGACAACCAAGAATCCCTCGGAATAGCACCATATCTCTCTGAAGTCCTGCTGGCAGGGGTGCTGATGTAAAAAAACCAAAGTCCATTTCACACCTTGTCCCTCCACCTGCACTGAGCCTCAGTTGGATGGAGGGGCTGGTGGTGGAAAAGGCACTGGCCGAATTTGTCACATCGCACTAATCGCTGAAGTCTAATCATGGCAGATCTAGTTCAAAGTGTTCGATCTGTTTCTTTTTGTTTGTTTGTTTTTACACTTTGATAGCCCCGTTCTTTATAGGCCTCCACTATATCACAGCAGTGTAGTAGCTCACTTCTTAACCAGATTGCTGGCGTTTACATTGAGTTGAGGCACGAGGCTGGTGCTGGCGCCTATAACCTTGTATCTCTGGGCACGAGGAGCAATCCTTTTCATTGCTTTGGGACTAAATATTTTGTTGATGTTGGGTTAATAAGAATGATGGCCCACCTAATGTAAAACTCTTTTACTGTTTGCCAGTCTCTCAGTCATTTTGGCATATATTTATTCCTCACTCAGGAGTCCTTCAAAGCAAAATCCAGTCTTTCCACTGAAGCTGTTTGGTGTCTGAGGATTTGCATGATTTATTTCTCAAGGAAGTAAAACTGTACGACAGCTCTGGAAGAGGCATTGCAGTCCTGGAGCAATGCCTGCACCTGCTCCAAATGTCAAAACATAGACCCTTAACAGTAAAAAGCTTTTTTTAGACTTAATCCACCCATCTTGTACATTTGAATATTTGAATATATTCACATTACTGCTCCTTGCTGCAGTTTGTGTTTTGGGGTACATTTCCAAACTTGTATGTAATTTTACCCCAAATGTTTTATTTAATACCTGTTCATTCATATAATTTACTTGTGCTGCCTCTTCCTTCTGTAGTTTCGTCCTATTCAGATCAGGAGCTGATGAGAGATGATCCCTGCAGGTTGTTTCAACTTTTAATGTGTAACCTCTGTATTGATTTTCCTGCTAGTCCTACATATCCACACTTGCGCTGAAATCAGGAGCTTTGTTCTCAGATTGAACCACGCTGTGAGAATGATGATGAAAATGCCAAGGTAAATTGGGATCCACCTGGAGGGATATTTTGTGTGTTTATTGCTGCCTTCGCAGTCTGATTTCTGTTTCTTGGGTTTGTGTGCTTGTGCGGGCTTAAGTGTGCGTGACATTAGTATGTATTGCCACATGTGTCTTGGATTTGCAGAGGCTGACTCTCACGGTGCGCATTAATAGGGTAGTTGTGGAGATGGGATCCTCTCTCTTGTTACATATTACACATGCAATTATACCTCTGGCCTCCCAATGTGCCAGCATCGTTATCAGGTGGAAACAGACTCTCCTCCTTGCCGCCTGTGTACGCCTGCAAGAGAGCTAGTATTCAGGCGTGCATTTTAACATTTTTTGCACGTGGACTCCCATGTTTCCAGCAGATAATACCCTGAGTCCTTTCTGCTTGTCCTTCCCAACCTTGGATTTCTCTTATTTCTCTGCAGAACCAAGCAGAAGCCCACTATAAGGGCCACAAGCACGCCCGGAAACTCAAAGCCATGGAGGCCCAGAAGAACAGGCAGCGGCGAGCTGGGGAGGCCTCATCTGCGGGGAGGGAGAGGGACCGAGACAGAGAACGGGAACGAGACCGCGACAGGAGCAAGTCATCAGCACCGGAGGCAGCTCTTCCTGTGCTCATGGATACAAGCTTCGTGGAGGGAACAAGTATGTAAAGCGATGGGTAGAAACCGATCTCTATCCACCTCTCTTCACTTCCTTGATGATCTCTCTATCACACTTTGGTTCCTCTACTTCCTCTCTTCCATTTCTACACCCCCTCCACCAGTTCCATTCTCACATCATTGGCTGCTTCCATCCTCCTCCTCTATGTCTCGGCCTCCCTTATCTTTTTCCCTCCACTATAGTGTGCTATACTTTGAGATTACAACTTCTAAACACTTTATCCTGCCCCCTCTTGTCCTCCTGTCCCTTCTGCCTTTCTGTGCATTCAAACCTCAGCAATTTACCCCACCCCCCCGCCCTCCACAAAACCTTTCTGACCTGGCTTTCTGTCTGACTTATGATTGATGGAGGTCTCCAACGCTGTGGGATTGTGGGATGTCTGGAAGCAAGAGATGCTGAGTAAATAAAGGGGCTGGCTGAAATCGATCTCAGGCTCACCCGGGCTGGTTTCACCCCTCGTACCGCTTTATTTTTCACTGCTTGACTCTTCCTTGCTCTCGCCTGCTCTGTTCTATCTATTTCAGTTAGATAGAAGAACCATGATCACAGTTTTCGTGCCACAATGAGATGCATGACACATAGTGGTGAGAGTTGCAAAGGAGCAAAAATGGTGAGGAGAGCTTTTATTGAAGGGGCTGTCGTATTCATTGAAAAAAAAAAAATACAATTGAATGAAATTATCCTTTTTGAAAGGTTAAAATTTTTATGGTGTAAATAGGCATGTTAACCATTGACAAAATAGAACGAAAAGAGGAGCACAATATGGACGTAGTCTTTTTGGCTGCAACTTAGCTCCGAATTGTTCCGATGGCATTTTGACTGCAGAGGGAGCCCATTACCTTCTCATGTTGCACTTATCTGGGCCCATATTTTCCATTCATCCATCCAAGGTGATAGAAGTGGAGGAGTGGTAGAACAGTTTCCCCACCTCCTCCTCTTTCTTCTGCTTCCCTAATTCCTCCTCTCTTTCACTTCCCCCTGCCCCGGAGAAGATCACTATCTGTGCAGAATTTCAAAAATGCTCTTGGATGTGAGATGAAATATCAGAGAGGAGATAAGAGGGTTTTTTTTTTGGGGGGGGGGGGCAGTTTGTACTTCATCCCCTCTCGTGGACGTGCTCGTGTGCAGATTGGCATACACACCCAGACATGCACATTTATTTTTTGCCTTGAGCACTAAGAGTCTCCTTCTAAAAGAAGAAAGTGGACAAAAGACTAGGAGCCCGATAACGCTCCCATCAAACCTCATTTTAATATTCTGTCGTTGCAAAGAGGAACTCTGAAAGGAGCAGCAGCAGAGATGAAATGAGATGATGAGTGGAAAATGAAAGATAAGATGAATTGAATGAAGGTGACAGAGATAAGAAGGAATGACAGAGGAAGAGCATGGTGGACGTTGGGGGGCTGGGGAGGGTCAGTGGACAGAGAATGTAGATAAGTCATAGCTAGTTTTTATGATGTGAATAATTTTTACTGCTCCAAAGCAATTTTGTGGGACGGAACACTCTTTAATAAGCCCAATTGTGTGATTGGCCTAATGTGAAATTGAAATGCAGCAGTGCGAGCCATGCACCACAATGCCAACCTGTGATGGAATAGAGCTCCAAATTAACACTGTATGAAATGAGTTATGTCTGCTGTGAAACTAAAAGCTAGTGGGGAGATGTCTGAGAGTAACACACGCATGCTCAATAACACAGCTGTCGGTTGCTCCAATAAGTAGTCTATGTGGCACAAAATATACAGTCCTCTGCTGGAGCCACAAGGTTGACGTCCCAAGCTCCAAGAGTACATTGATGCATGCTGGGACACGGGAATCTGCTGCCATTCACAGACCACCTTTTTTTTCTGCTGGTACTAGGAGATTTTAGAAGTGCGTTTTTGTTTTTTTGTTTGTTTGTTTTTTTGCACACAAGGGTCAATGATGAGCCACAAATAACTTTCTTAAAATCGTTGGTCCACAGTCGGTCCACAGTCGGTCCACAGTTGGTCCACAGTTGGTCCACAGTTGGTCCACAGTGGAATGGCCTGCTGATTTAGGAGTAATTACAAAACAACAGAATTAAATAGGAATGTCACAGTGCCAGACACAAACACAAAACTTTAAAGTACCAGCACAACCGCTACACTAATGGGCATATGTGGAAGATAAAATAGAAAAAATAACAGATAAAAAAAATAATACATAAGAAAACATAACAATTGCTTATGTCCATTGGGAATGAAAGAGGAAATAGAGTTAAGGTCCTCTTACAGAACCTCATTATCTACAAATGGGAGGAGGGAGGCATGAAAATAAGGTCTGATTTTAATATGCAGTTCATCAACAAAATATTACTGATAGTCACGGTTGGTATCTTTTACCTTAAGTGCTTAGTATTATAATTTGCGAATTAATGAAGTAATCATTTTACCCAAAATCTTGTTATTTACACAACCTGACAGAGGTTGCTTTTGTAGCTAAACTATGGAGGTAAAAGGTTAATTGTGGTGTCAGAGCAGTAGATTTGCAGGGCACCAACAAACAGCATATTTAGCAGGTATTTTGATGACTTGTCAGGGTCAGCACTACAAACACAGGACCTTATACTGCCCAAGGACTAACAGAACCCCTGTAGCAATGGGTTTGTTCTATAAAGGTGTCACTTTCACCGCTGTTGTGTTTGCTAACTTTTTGGTCTCTTAGTCTATATTTTATATCATGCTGCAGTAAGGCTTCCACTGACATTCTGTCATTTAGGGCACCACAGTAATTTATAGATACAGGAGGGAGATGGGGATATGCAGAGATGAAGTTTTCAATCCTGCAAAGTGGGAAAAAAAAATCGATGCTTATAAGACGTGTATTACACAGCAGAGGAGCGAGCGGGCAGACAGTGAGTGAGCAGGTTAGAGAGCAGCACGTCAGAGCCCAGAGACAGAGGGTCTGCCTCAGTCGTGACAAGCATCAATCAACCTCGGCACTGATTGACTCTGCTGTTAGAAAACGGTCTTCACAGGGACTCTGTCTGTCATCACAGTAATGATGATTCAAGGCAAGGATTTTTCCCTGGGGAAGTTGTTTATGTTTCGAGGCTTCCTTGGATCAGTGCACGCCTACTAAACCCAGTGCTCGTGTGTGTGTATGTGTGGACATGTGCAAAATGAGCCCAATATTCATATCTATTTGCTGCTTGGCTGCAGTTAAGGTTCTCAGTGGATCAATCTGCTGAACAGAGAGCTCTACAGATGTGTTTACACTCCAAAAGCCTGTCAGACTTGATTGGACTGTTAAAGCATGGATTAATTTCTTTTTGGGTTAAATAAAATTGATGATTGCCTTCACAAGATTGATCCAAATATCCATAATTTGCAATTCACCTCCACAAAGGCCCTGCTGGCAGTGCTGAAAGGCTGGCCTTTGCTCTGGCAGTTTGCCAATGGCGTTGGAAGTCTGTGTTATCTTGTAAATGGTCAGGGGGCAAATGAGAGGGCTGGCAAATGGGGAAGCAGGCATTTGCTTTAAGAGGACATTGGAGAGTGTTTAGCAATATTTTTGAACAGAGTCACAGGATTGGTTTATTCCTCACAATTAGTTGATTTTATCTTCTCTGCTTTTTAAATATTTTCTTTCTTTTTTAGTGGATAAAGTTTTAAAAATGAGGTTATCTGAGACTCAGAGTGGATATCTGAAATTATTCTCTGTTGAATGAGGTCCATCATGATCTGAGCTTTTGGATTTTAATGGGGCTTTTATTCCCAGCAGCCTCCATGTCTTCCTCTGTAAGGTTCATTCTAAAGCCATCGATCAGTATCACTCCCCTTTGGAGACTTCTTAGGTGGCCATATCTTTCACATAAGCTCAGGATCATACTCCCCCCCGCTTCCCTGCAAATTCCTCAGGGGTCACTTTCATTACAGCAACAGGACCAGTTAATCTTTCTACTATAAAGGCTTTTTTTTTTTTTTCTTTGATTGGAAATGAAAGAGGAAGACCCTTATCTTCAATGATGAATTTACTCTTGAGACGTAAAAGGGAAAATCAATGAAGCACAGTTGCATCAGGAGGCTGCAGGAGTGTGTGTGTGGAGAAGGTGTACTATCTTTGCTGAGCGGAGAGTGCTGCATTTTGGGGTGAAGTGTGTGTTTCCCTCGGGAGAGCAGTGGGGTGCAGGGGGGGAGGTGTGTAATAGAACTCTACTGACTTATTGGCATGTCCTGGCAGTCAATTGGTTTGTTTATGTTGACTGAGATTGCAGGTCTACTTGATATTTGAATAATGCAGGAACTGGCACTTGAAAAGCTCTCTTAATGTTGCCTCCAATATTGTACTGAAAGAAAAATAGTTAGTTGAAGATTCATTTGGCAAACTTAATGTTTGCTCTCAAAAAGTCAATCTATAAAACATTTTGCTCTTTAATTATGCAGGGGGATTTGTCTTGCTGTTTATTCAGTCTCATTGTTTTGTTTCGCTTTCGTTTGTTTTTTGTTTTTTTATAGTTTTTTCTGGACATCATACTTTGCTGCCATTATTTTTAACTTAAATAGGGAAAATTTTGATCCAGTACTCATCACATGCTGAAAGTAATTACATACTTTGCTGATTACTCCTCAAAGGATCAATATAATTTTACAGTATACGTGTTTGCTGTTAATTTATTTTATCACTGCAGTATAGGTGGAGACACAGAAGCCTTCTATCTACACAGATATCCCAACGTCTCCTCTTTGCATATGCTGCCTACAGTTTGAAAGCATTTTCAGGAGTCAGTCTTGGCCACAGGGAAACCCCATCCTCACAGGGAAGCTTTAGGCTTCTGACAACCTCTAACTCTGAACCAAACTGGCTGACTTTTTTGATTGTTGATTGTGGAAGTCCAGGTATTTTCATTAGCAGATCCACCCAAGAAAAATGATCATCTTCAAGGTATCAGGAGAGGCATTAATCTTGTGTTGATTAGGGCTAATAACTCCAGTCTCTGTACAGAGTGAGCACAGACCAGTCAGTCACTATACAGAGACCAAGCTGGACTCAAACCTCTGTTATCTCCCCACTAAGACGACGTTTCACCCCTAAATTACCAAAGTAACAGAGTATTACTGGGATGAATAGCTTCTTCCCTTGTACATTACATTGTTGCAGATGAAAGCCGCTGGTGTTAAACGAACATCCTCCTGTGTTGTCCCCCTTTTATGCAGGTCTTCAAACTGATCTAGAACCAGCCAACCTGGAGGTGAAGCTTGAAGAAAGTCCCAGGAGCTCAGTTATGCTGACTCCAGTATCAGAGGTGTCCTCTGTTGAGCTGGTCACCCTTTCCCCTCCTCAGATTTCGCCTTCCTCACAACTCTCTGAAACTGCCTCAGACACCAGTGCCCCTGAAGCCCCAGAGGCTGCCGAGGCCGCAGGACTGAATACTGATTCAGGCAGCCATGCAGACGTGTGCAGCACAAATGAGGAGCCACACACTGATGACGACAAAGAGCCCAAGAAGAGCAAGGCTCACCTCCACTGTCCTGTTTGTAAAGTGACAGTCAACTCCCTCTCCCAACTGGAAGCACATAACAGCGGTAAAGAGCCTTCTTTTTTTTTATTATTTTTTTTTCCTTCTCTTTAAAGGGATTTTGCATTTTTAATTGACTCTTGGTTTGCTGAAAGGGTTAGAAATATAAGCATGAAATAAATGCCGAACACAGGCCTGTCAACCCTCTCTCCCCCAGGTACAAAGCACAAACTGATGCTGGAGGGTCACAGTGTTCTGCCACGACGCAGAGGGAAAGTGGTCGCAGCTCGTGCCGGGTGCAAGAGCAAGCGGCTGGGGAGCAAAGGCAGTGTCGGGGTGCCCAGCAAGAACTTCCAGTGTGAAGTTTGCGAGATCTTTGTGAATTCGGAGACCCAGCTGAGCCAGGTGAAATGAATATCATATCAGCGTGGCCTCAGAATTAATTGGGAAGTACCTGAATTCATTATGAATTACCTGTTTCACATCTAGACACTGATATGATACATTGAGCCAAGACCAGAATGGCCTGCACAAATCATGTGTATTAAAATGATAAATATGTGCGAAGGGATTTTAAACACTTCAGTTCAAGAAACCATTAGAGCATCTCCTCGATGGAGGAAATGCGAGCATCCTTAAATCAAAGCAGCACTTTCGTTTACAGCCACATGAATGAAGCCATTCAAAGCAGGTTGCGAGTGCAAAGCACATTTAAGCAGCAGCTATTTTTCCACATTAGACAGATATCATCTGATGTTATAACTAACTGCAAAGCTCCTCACTGAACAGGGATTTATATGCCACTCATTATTGCAAACTACTAATGCCTCTTGTATTTAATTTTCTGGTTTCATTGGCATCAAACCAGGTTAGTGAAGTAATTTCTCTCCTTTTGATGTTCATTTAATGCTACATTAGAGTGAAGGGATTGTCTTGGAAACTTCGCCCAGGCTGGAGGAGAATGTGGAAAAGATACAGGATATGTTGGCATGTGTGAGCACCCAGGCTGCTTTAGCCTTAAATGAATTCCACTGGTCTTATATAAACATCCCCTATCCCTGGAGGATGTAAGCCTGTTAGTAATGCAGCCAGAAGAGAAGCACAAACTGTGGCGGTGCTAGAGAGTAATGCAATGTAATTTCATTGCACTTCAGTCATAATCAATGTGTATCCATTATTAATTCAGCAGATAACACTTGTGGTTGTTCCACTGTGGTACAACAAACAGATGCTTGTTAGCTCCTTCATGGTATTTCTGTTGGTCTCGGCAGCACATGAATAGCAGAAGGCACAAGGACAGGCTGGCTGGAAAACCACCCAAACCCAAATTTACCCCCCACAGCAAGAGCCAGCCAAGCTCCAGCTTAGCGGTAAGTCTTAGCATAAAGACACGGACAAACAAAACACTGTCACGCAAATGTGCACCCATACATACACACAAACAAAACATAATTGCCTTTCTCTTAGCACAGATAGGCTTGAGCATGCCATGCGCACAGACCAAGACTGGAATGAATTCTAGTCTAGAATGCAAACTAATCCATTTTTAAACAGCAATTTTCATTGATCTTTGTTATAGTTAACTGTTTTGACCCCACACAGACAGACAGACAGATGTCATTACATTGTGCTCAGGGGCTTCTATGTCTCGTTGAGGCAGCATGCTTGTATGCCTCTACTGTCAAAGAGGTTAAGCACATTGTTGTACTCAGTGAGTCCCCTACCCCTGAGACAGGTCTAAAATAGTCCTGCTCTCCCCTACTGATCAGCTCTGACAGCAGCAGCCTGAATCAGCACTCCAGATTAATCACTTCTCTGCTCCTGTCATATACACACCTCCCCATCTCTCCTTTTCCCCATGCTCCCCCTCCTCCTCCTCCTCCTCCTCCTCCATCCTACAGAGCGTGAGATGGAGTGGCTATGCAGGCGTGGCTGTGTCTGCCATGAAGAAAGCATTCAGCCAGTACAACCTCACCTCCCTCTCCTCGCAGGTCAGTGGCAGGAGAGGCAGAGACTGGGGTTGGATTGGAGGGCAAGAGCTTCAGATGGCTGAACTTTAGGCCTGGCAAGGGGCAGGGGACTGAGAAATCCTGTTCATATTGAACCGATAGCTCTGATTGTGTTTTGTTTTTTGTTTTTGTTTTTTTTTTTTACATGTGGTGCTATTACGTTTACATGTGTTGTCAAATGAATAGTTGCAAAGTGAGAGATGGTGTCTTTGTTTGATGCACCGTCGCTTCCAACATACCATGGCTTCTGTGAAAGAGCACGCTAATACTATTTGAGTGGTTGAAGGTCCCATATTTGACACTCCTTCCTGGGTTTTATCTCAAGTGTTGATATCCATAAGAATATGTATTGAAGCTTTGGGATTGGCTGAGAGCAACAACTTCTTTATTGTTAAATTACAAAGACACAGAAATCCTGACAGCTTGTTTTAAGACTCAGTTTCTGAATACTGTGTATTTCCCTGTGAAGTAAGAGCTGTAATACTTTGACATACCACCTAGATCTGCCTCAAAATCAAAAAGCGATAGACTTCCCACTTTATGCAATATGGGACCTTTAAAAGAAGAAGAAACAATAATCTTAGTTATGCATCAGTCCAAACAACAAAATGATCACCAGTGATTAAACCATATCATCTTATAATAACTAATGCTTGTCTTCTGACCTTTGTGCTGAGTGGAATAGACTAAGTGTATCCACACTGTTGTCCTAGCACTAACCTACAATATATACATATAAAATGTATGTCTGACAAGCCATTGGGAATCCAGTCCTGCCTGCTATTCAGTATGAACATGGATTCCTTTGCTCCAGCTGTCCGTGCAAACAACAGCCATGACTTTGGGAAACATGTTTGCCCCACTAAACATGCTGTACCCTCACTATGTTCTTCTCTCGCTTCTCACCATTCCCCCTCCTATCTTCTCCAGACCAAACTGGCCTTGCAGAAGCAGCTGACCAAGAGCTTGACAACTGGCTTCCTGCCCAGCCCCCTCACCCCGCCAACTCTGTGCACAGTGGCAACTAACCCGCTGGCTCTGCGCCACCCAGTGGGCACCACCACCTTCATCCAGACCCCCTTCCTGGGCCCTGCACTGTTTCGGCCTGCCCCGGGGCCACTGCGGGCCACACACACACCCATCATCTTCTCCCCCTACTAAAGACCTAACCCACTTCCCATTTTGAGCTCCTCCCCTGTCCCCTTACCTTTCCCCAAGCCCAACATTAGGTGTGACCACGTGACAAAGGCCACACTCAAACTATGCATCCCGTCTGACTTAAAATGGAAACAGTGCGCAAGTCCTGACGCTCAGTAGGCCAAGAGGCCTGAGAGCTGTTCTTATCACAAAGGCCAAGATCCCCTATCATGCCTTCTTTCTGCTCCCGTTATCATGACCTAAGGAGCAGGACAGGCCTCCAGACAGTGACTGGTGCACAGAGGCCGCTTTTATAGCCATTTCATGGGTCAACACAGTTTGGATCATGGATATTATTGTGTAATTTATTAGAGAACAAATATAGACAAGTCTAGATGTATGTTTAGTGTCGTTGCCACAAAATAAGGTCCCTTTACTTGACACTCTTTTAAAATCTTATTGGTTCTGGGGTTTTATGAAAGACTGGACGATCATACAGGAGGTCATTAAATCAGCTGAAACTGAGGTATATTCATGTATGACTGGACAAGGCAGTCTCACTGATCAGCATTTTCCACTAGTGGAGTTGATACTGTCACATTGCATCCTAAATATGGCCATTATCAAACAAATACCCCTTTGAATCTTTGAGGAACAAATATGCCGATCTTTAACGCCATGCTCTATATCCATATGCTAAAACCCATTGCCATCATTTTGCATCTCCAAGCCGCCTCCCAAAAACTGTTTCCCTGAGCTTTTAGAAACCATTTCTTCCTCTCTCTCTCTCTGAGTCACAGCCATAGCCACATCAGAGCCCTCCAGAGTTTTTCTTTCCTTTCCATATCCCCAGGATTAAACACTCATTAGGGTCCAGAGAAGGTCAGCTTGTCAACTTGAATTTGTTTCAGTTTGCAAATTCTGGCATTTTTGTTGTTGTTGTTTTGTTTTGTTTGGGTTTTTTTGTTTGTTTCTTTCTTTCTTTCTTTCTTTTTTCTTTTTTTTTTTTTTTTGTTCCAGTGCATCACCCCCCGCAATGTAGCTCGTACATCATGTATTCACCAAGCTAGCGGCACGAAAACACTTTTTCAGCTACGGATGTCTTACATTGCAGAATGCCATCATTTCCTTGACCCCCCTGACTGCCCTTCATCCTGTCCTCCTTCACCCCACACTATCATCGTCTTTCTGTTGGCCTTGATTCTCTCAAGCGTTATCTCAGCATGAGATGATAAGGAACAAAACACGCACACACAACTGCACACATAATGAACAAATAATGGATAACTTGAACACTTGATGGGATTTCACAGCTCAATGAAAAGTTGGGGTGACATTGGGTGGGGAGGCTGCTCTGCCAGTACATGACTGGCATCGTGCTGCAACATCTGCATAAAATGTGAAAGGGAACAAAGATCAGTGCCATGGCAACCACATGAAAAGCACCTTAAAACTCATTTACTTACAAAAGCAATGAAAATTGTGTTGATATCCACATTTGGGGTTTGAATTGGTTTTTGTTTTGTTTTGTTTTTTTGGGGTTTTGTTTTGTTTGTTTTTTTGCTGTTGATGTGTGTTTTTACAATCCCATGTCCAATTTCAGTAAGAATTTTACTTTGGAAAAGAAAACAATCAGGTGAGAACGCTCAGTTTTTGGTTTATCCACAACCAAGAGAAGTCTCACATTTAAAGCAATACATTTGGTATGTTTCTGTTTATATTTATGATGTGTTTTTAGTGTGTCAATGGCTTTATCTATTCTATACTGTACACAACTGTAACAATGTATTATGTGCTCAAACATCGCCAAGGGCCAACTTTGAATTGTCAGCAAAGAGTCATTCAGAATGATGTGTTGTCCTGATGGGTGCTGCCCATGGCGCTTGATGCTCATGGTCAGTCTTCACATGTTTTGACTCCCGGCTGAGCTATTCCATTTATAGCTGCTGTCGTGCTGCAGACAGAGGGTGCTTCAGCGCCGAATGACATTGATGTTCTGTTTTTGTAGCGGAGCAGAGGAACATTTGTTTGACTTCCAGTGAGCAAAACAATGTTACGTCAGAGACAAGTTGTTTGGATAAATGTCACAAGTGCAACATCAACTGTCATATTGCTGTTCATGCCCGAGTGCTGTCCCCCCACCCATCGCCACTACCAACCCTCTCATTCAGGATAGTTACTGACATTCAACCCTCCCTCTGCCAAAACGGACCGTTGGCAAAGGTCTTGTGAGGACTCGGAACGCACACCTCACCTTTCTCTCAACACTCATACCAAATCATGTTTTCTTAAATTACAGTAATGGAACAAATCCTATGCATTTCTCATTGTGCAATATGTATAGTTGTCTGTGATGCAGCATCGCCATCTGTTGTGAAAACCCTGTAATTGCCATCCAGTACTAGTGCTTCGACACAACCTTTTGATCCTATGTACATTTCTGTATAAGGAACCCCAAGTGTTTCTGGGTAAGCAAAGCCACCGGCCCCACCCCCGCCATGTGATTCTCCCCTGTCGCACTACTCAGTGAACCAGCCAGCCTTTAATGATCTTCACTGTTTGTTTGTTTCTAACGCTCATTGGGAACTCTGACCTAAAGAACTTAAACTTTTCTTAAAATAAGAATCTAGAGAAGGCAAATTATATGTAGAACTCATAGAGTAACTATAGAGATTTTATCAGAGTTGCTATTGTTATCTGTATCACAATGAACTGCTATCATAGAAAAGAATAGATTATGTTATTGTAGACTCTGTACAGCAGACAGGGAAAAGAAAATGCTTTGCTTTCTTTTTATTTTTTCTTTTGTTTATTTACATGGTTTTACCAATTTGTTGGGGGTTTTTTTTTTAAGTGCAAGAGAAAATATTTAAATTTTTTGAGTGAGCTTTCTTCGCCCTCTCTCTCCTTGTTGATGGTGTCTGAAATAATAAAATTATTCAAGGCCTTTTTTTTTTTCAAAAATAGAAGATATTCTAAAGTCAATTTTAGCAGGCCTTCTCAGGGGTGACAGGTAGAGCGAATGCTAATATAAAGATCCATTCAGGGTATCCCTCCGTAGCTTGAGAGAGCAGGAAACACTGTACGTATGGATGGATTGACAAAAATAAATAAATCAAAACTTTAAAGTGCTGTATATTAGAAAGGACAAAGGAAAGGTTTTGGAAAATAAAGCTTTTAGAACTTGTAAAAAATCGTTTTAATGTGTGTGCGAGTGCATGTGTGTGGGTACAACTAGACAACAGCAGCATCCCGCAAGGTTGTACTACGATTCAGGTTGATATTTGAACAATAACAATTTACTTGTAGGTGTGTACAGGGAAAGAAACCGATAAATAATTACAACATGAATGCTCAGATTTACAGGGATGCTCAAAATTGCCTTATTATGTTCAGTATTATTTAATCAAACTATTTTTTAAAGTGAGCATTCAAAATGCTAGAATAATCAGTCAGTATAAAGTTTGCATTTCCAACTTTGAATTGGAACTGAAAAGAATTGTATTCAATAAGTGATTCTGAGTTTGCTGGTGCAGGTTTGTCGGCTTCACAGTGACACCCTCACAGCATCTGTTTGTGTGGTAACCCCACCGCCTCTCATTTTCTTGCCATTTGGATTTAACAACTTGCTACAGCATGGCTGATATTTAGCACAAGATCGATAATGGAAACAAGTTAAAGCTACCATGTCTGATCTCTGCTGCATCTGTTACATACAAGAGTGATATATCTGAGTGGCTGATGTGGTTTAGAAGCAGAATAATCTTTATCTTCAGTTGATTCTCCACAGATGGACATGCAGTGTGCTCTACATCATAGTTACTCCATGAAGATTTGTCACTGTACATGAATCCTCCTGGTTTGTGTGACACTATCTCACTGCTTCTGAACGTCTGCTGTGTGTTTGCCAACATGACCAAGTGTTGTTGCTGGTTTTCTGCTGTGGTGTTTTCCTGTCCCCCGCAAAGCGAACTTAAACACATCCCTCCCTGGGCTCTTTATATGTGATAAACTGTGAATCTATGCTTTCATCTATCATGCCAGATAATTGCGTGCTTAGTGCAGTTAGTGCTGTGTTAATTTTCCAATCTTTCTTATTTTGAAGAAGAACCCATGAATTACACACTGTTGGTGTCCTCCACACCCCAGGCCAACACCAGCCTCTGCTTTGTGGAAACATGTAGATAAGCACAGCCCCTCCTGCTGTGCCAGTGAAAGGTACACCACTGGAACCCCAGCTCTTCCGTCAGCTGCTGATACGGCAGAAGGACATGATGACCTTTCTAAACTGTGACACTCGTGTTTATTATCTTATCTGATTGCTCTCTGTGTGGTGGGGAGTGACAAACTTATCTCCTGCTGTAGTGGTCAGCTAGGGCTCTTTCACTCAAGAGTCGAGCCTTAGATACATAGCTTCAGTGTGCGTGTGTGTACAAATATAGACTTTTGTGAATTTTTACCATTACTCAAAGGCGAGGAACGTAGGTGAGGAAAGAAATGGTGGCGAGGGAGAGGAAGACCTTAGGCCATGGTGATAGTAAGCACACTGAGCGCGAGGCCATCTGTGGCCGCTGTGATCTATGATATAAAATAAACACTACAGTGGCCAGGTCTTCTCAGACCTCATTCTACCCAACTAAATTATGCTCTGTAATCTAAGCTACATGTAATGTCACTACTCGCATAAATAATTATGTGCCATTTTTTTCTATCCGAAACTCTTTTTAAGTAATGTGCTTGTTCTCAAACAGTCCCTCAATTTATTACCAACACCTACAGTGCAAGTATCCAATAAATACACAATACTTCATAAACTCTCCACATTCATTCAGATTAGTCACTTGAGTGAGATCTTTCATGATTCTTACTGGAAATCATGAGATCATGAGAAATACAAAGTCAGATTCAGTGTAATATGATGAATATAAGATATTCCTTTATTTGTCCTACAATAGGAAATGAATTAATATTAGTCTAATCTTTATGCACATATGTATTTATTTATTTATTTATGACTATTATTAAACTCACCCCATCAGAAAGATAATATTGTGTAACTGCTTTAAAGAGACAGCAATATTTTATTGATTATATTTAAGAGTAGAATAGGTACCAGAAGGCAATAGGAGAATCTCATTTGTTCATCTGTTTCCCCTCATTGTACTGAAGTTGTCATTCTGTTGACTAGTGGGACTCACCGTGTCGACATGTCCCCCTGGACATAGTCAACCACGTAAAAACATTCTCCCATTCTCACACGGTTCAGAATAAGCTTGACTAATCGCAGATGAAATCACCCTGCGTTTTCAGGACAAATGATCTGTTGCAGATGCTCGTGGGCAGTCGGCATGACAACTAAAGCTCAACATAACTGATGGCTTGAGGGCAGCTGATATTTCCACCCAATAGGGCCTGATAGCCCAGAGAATAAAGGCAGCACTCCAATTTAAACTGCATGTGTTCACTGCAGTGTGGAATTGTTTTGTTAATCTGGTGCTTCATGGTGGCAGGGTGTGAAAAGAGGGTCGATGCACCAGCTTCCAGGGTTGAAGTCTATTTTCTGTTCAGACAAAAAAAAAAAAGAAAAACAAGGAGGGATAAAACATTATTTATTTTATTGTCCCCCTGGGAGAGCTGGATGCTCAGCTGCAGTCATGAGACACGCTGTCATACAACAGCAAAAGAGTATTACTGGCAGTAACACAAGGGCGCCGCCTGGTCGCCCTTTGACTGTGACAAGCAAAAAGAAAGTTTTCTTTTGTGGATGGTGTAGTCTAAAAAAACGGGGGGGCGGTTCATAAATCACTGAGGCAAGTGACAAATCATATTTTTGTATGGATGTCAGTGCGGCCACAGAAAAGGCATTGATACACTAAAAACTTGAAGGAGTGTCTCCCTCATTGTTTTACCTTAGGGACATGAAATTAATCCCACTGTGTACTGCCATAGTCCGAATGTGTAACTGAAATGAAATAGTAACTGAATCTTTTGAGTGAAGCAACATCAGTGTTCTTGCCCAGTTCTAGTCATTAAAAAGAACATGATTGAAATGTGATAGTACATAATAGCACCCTCCGGGGAAACTAAGGTGAGGATAATATAATTTCATGAACGTTCCACTTGAGGTTTTCTCATTATCTTACATTAACCTCTCAAGTCAGCATGCCCATGTGGAACAAGCAGATCATTTCCTCTGCTTGAGCATCTCTGACCTCATCTGACTGGCTGTTTTACTGCTCCCGAACTGATTTAACCTTGAGTAGCAATTCATAAATGTGACCTTTTTTTGACAGATATGGAAATGAACTAATGTTTCAGTACCTACTAGAACAGATTTACTCAATTTGCAGAAATCATACAAAATAAATTCTGTGGGCAGCAGACTATTATGGTTACCTGAGGAATTCATCGGTGCGTTTGGCACCAGTTTAGGAAGTAAGAAAAAAAATTACTCATTGCAAGATTTACATTAACAATGGTTCGCTGTTTTTTCTCCTGGCTCATTTGGCAGAAACTTTTGTCCAAAAACAGACGGACATTCAACCAACAATTAAAGAAAAGCTAAATAGCATCAGAAAGGTTGAAATGAATGCTGAAATGAAGACAGATTTTTTTTTTTATGTGAACATCCAGTGTTTTCCAGAAATATCAGAGACATCTACTGGCCATGAAACAAACACATTTGACACCAAAAATTATTATGTTCAAGCAGAGGGAAAAAATCCTTTAATTTGTTCATGAATCATGCAAACAAAAGTAAAGTGAATCAATTTAAGGATGTCATAGCTTGAGCACTTGATATGCACAAAAAAAGTTGACAGACTGTGGCACAAACATAAATATTCAAGACAATATAAACAGATTTCCATTTTCAATAAAACAAATATGCAAAGCTGCACGTATTTGACCCCATGTTGCACCCTGAAATAACAGCTCAGTGAATGTGTCCTGTGTTTAATGGGTTTCATATACAGCTCAGTATGAAAAGAGCAGCTTAAAATTCAGCAGTTGTTGCAAATGATAATATGAGTCATGTTTTATGACATTTTACTATATATATTGTGCACCATGATTTTTTTATGTGTAGGAAGCAGAGAGTAGCACCTGAGCCTGCAGAGACTGCCTTTCATCTTAACATCCTTTATCTTGTTTAAGGTGAGTACAGAAGGCCATATGTGGTGAGGAATGTCAATCACACACTCTGCAAAATCTAACAGTGAATGTCTTCATACATTTATCAATTGTAACAAATCTCCAAACTAACAAACAGCAGAGTTACTGTATATCCTCAATAATTTATCAACAAATCCCTTCATCCATCAGAACATATACAACATGTGAGATTCAGCATTTGTGTGATGCAAAATTTACATAACATTTGAAAATGCTGCCTTTTCGATTTGGTCTGTGTGAAATTTATAAAATAGTAACCAGTGCACACGTGTGCATGTGCTAAATTGTCTATACAGTGAGCACTATCAAACCATTTTAAAATTCAGGGCTGCCTTGAGTGTTGTCTAAGATCAATTATTGATTGTCAGTAGTCTGAGGATTTCTGCCTGATGATAAAAGCAAGAGTTGTAAAGAATGCGGATGAACAGTTTTTTCATAGTATAACAAAAAAATGGAAGTGACAAAGAAAACTGTTAGCATTTTTTGATGACCTTAGCTGATATGTCAAAGTAAAAATAAAGGAATCACAGTTTTCACTCACATCAGTAAGTATTTCGTCAAAATATCATATATAGGTGTATTCTAATGCCAACAGTGCTCACTGTATATAAATATCCATACAATCATTATGCCTTTCCTTTCATCGCTTCCTTCAACATATCAAAATTGATCCTTTAGTAAAACAAAGTTCCCTTTAACATTCCACTCCTCCCTTTTTTCTCCTTCTTGAATATAACAACAGTTTTCAGTAATTTAACTGTCTGTTGAGCCACTGCCCTTATTCTTGTTGCGACTAAGTGGGAAGGTGGACTTGCTCTGAGGCTGGGTCATTTTGCTGGCCAGATAGACGAATGGTTCAATGAGTGTGCGCCGATCCACCACCGACACCTCCCACAGACGAACCTTCTCATTCTTCGCCCAGTTCTGCGCCAGGTTAGAGTCGACTCTCCTTTCATCCTGCTTGTCCAGCTTGTTACCCAGCACAACAATCGTCACCTGTGGACCAGTATAATAAGGTTATCCCTTAATCTGTCATGGGATGCTTAAGTGTACAGTTTTAAGAGAAATTCAGGAATATTCTGAAATTGTACATACAGACACTAACAGTTGGCCAAAATGCTTTGGTAGGTCTAAATTATTATAAAATAATGTCTCTTTCTAAGCATATGAGTATGGTCAGTCCTCACCTCTTTCTTGTCTCTGTGACGATCTATGTCCTTCTTGAGTGCCTCCATTCTCTTAAAGGACTCTTTACTGTCGATGCTATAAACCAGTACAAAGCCATCTGCAAATGTGTAGTAATGTCGAGAGAACTCCACCCCGTCCCGAAGTCCTCTTGTGTCATAGAAGCGCACCTGCTCTCGTGTACCACGGTCTGTCTCTATGGAGCCGATGTAGATATCCTCCAGGGTCTCCATTGGTTCTGAACCTGATGGTGAATGATCGATATACTGAGTATGAAGACAATTACTTGTACAATTGATACTATACAATCAAGATTTTTCCTGGCTTGAAACGAGTTACAATACTACGTATAAGAGTGAATGTAAACTTGTAGTGAATCTGTTCAATGTACCACTGTTCCCCTAGTAGTACATAAGTATACCTCATGCACTCGGTGACATCAAGTAAAAATATCTGCTTAATTTGGATGAATGAATAGACAACATGTAATATAACATTTATATACCTGCAACATGGTTGGCATAAAGCAGCTGCTCCAAAACAGCCGTTTTACCTACTGCACCTTGGCCACACACAACCACCTTACAGCTTTTGCCCATGATTCTCTCGGTTAGGAAACTCTATGTGAAGAGAGCGGATACAGGGTCAGTGCATAGCATTGTAGCATATTTTAGCTATGTTACGTGGCTGATGTTTACTGTGTTAGATACATGGAACACCACAATTTTAACTTGCCAGCAAGCATATAAACATTGTCAAAAATAATACAATGGGAAAAGGCAGCTAGCTCGGTGGGCTAACGTCATTAGGTGTATATGGCATTTCCGAATAGCTTAGCATTAGCTTCCAGAGATGCCCTATTTTATATACTAATTCGCGAATGCTATTTGAAACTAACTAACCCAAATAAAACCAGTGCAATTGATTATAAACACGCTATTATTTGTGAAAATGTGGAATGTGTGTTTTAGTTATTGTATTGATCTTTAAATACAAGCTGACCGCTTTGCTTACCTAGCTGCCCACTTCCTGTTTACAGCGTACGTAACGACTGCAGTAATGTGGCCCCGCCCCTCCCCATTGACGGCAAAATGGCGACGGAGAATTGTGATACTGTGAACATGGACCCTGACATGGACCTGCTTAGCGACGAAGAATTAGAAAGGTACAGCACATGAAGGCGTTGTTGACAGCGGCAGGAATATGTCTACTAGCATACCTTTTATTCATGTGTGCCGTCAGAAGTGCCTGCCATGTTAATTTTCTCGTCGCTAACTAGCGCTCTGAGGCTAACTGTTAAGCTAAATTTGTCCCCGGATAGCGTTCAGTTTGATTGTCAGCTCCTGTGCTGGATTTTTTTTGGAGGGGTTGCAGTCGGACGCACTTCTTTTTCTGAAAATCTGTTGGTACCTATGCACTGTAAAAGTTGATCGCACTGCTTTCACATCATTGCAATATTTTCAGAATTGAGCTAGCTGGCTAAATATTTAATGACACCATCACTCGTTGTGTGGTCGTGATGTAAAGCATGAAAGGTTTCCAAAAAAAGTCATAGCAGTGGCCCACAGCATGGTGTCATATGTTCCTGGCTCTGCTCTCCCTCTCTGCTTCACAAAATAGCTACGTGTATGATTAGAGTAGACACTTCTGTCCTGCTGGTTTGGCTCTTACTATGTTTAGTTAACCCAGGCCAGTGAAATCTCAGATGCACATTGTCATACACAGGCCCAGTCAGGCTGTCTTTACTGGTGATTATAAATCTGTTGCTCAGGCTAAATTTACAAGGCAAAGAGGAAAGATAATAAAACAACATAAACCCAGTCAGGGAACGACTATATATAACTATGCTTTCTTGTCATTGCCGCTGATCTCAGACTTCTGTGTTCATTTATTTTCCCATTTTCCTTACACAGGGAAGCAGAGGGCTTCAAAGAGCAAGGCAATGCTTTTTATATCAAGAAGGATTATGCAGAAGCATTCAATTACTACACCAAGGCCATAGGTAATTATTCCTAAATAAATGAGACATGGCTATTTCGTTTTTAGAAGTAATCTAGGGGTGTAAAAATTGTTTGAATTAGGCCTGACTTGTGTTGGGTGTGAACTTTTCTTTTTAATTTTTTTTCATCCAGACATGTGTCCAAAGAATGCAAGTTACTATGGAAACCGAGCAGCCACATTAATGATGTTGTGCCGGTATAGAGAGGCTCTGGAGGATTCTCAGCAAGCAGTACGACTAGATAACACCTTCATGAAGGTGGGTTGTGGTAAACAAGTCATTTCATTTTATTTAAAGGAAAGTCCACCCTTTCTCTACATGAAAAGACATTATGAAGTTTGTGTTCGCAGTTTTGCAAAACTTTTAAGTGCAGTAGTTTCCTGCGTTGCACAAATTTGTAATTGTTGAACTTGAGACCATTTTGCATAAATAACTTTTTCTATATTGACGGGACCCTTCAATACACAAGTTTTTTTAGTGGATATTACATGTATTTAAAGATGTGTCAAATGTGTTAATGTTTTTTTCAGTCTCACTGAGCCTGACAGATTTCAGCATGAATAGGAATTTAGGAATAATAATCAACCTGTGAACTGTTATATTTTACGCATAGGGCCATCTGCGAGAGGGGAAGTGCCACCTGTCTCTTGGCAATGCTATGGCTGCCACTCGATGTTTCCAGAGGGTTCTGGAGCTGGAGCCAGATAACAGTCAGGCTCAGCAGGAGGTGAGTTGGCCTCAACATGATCTGACATTTGGATGTGATTATCTACTGTCAGATAAGCTTTGGCCCAGTTAGTGCAAATTAAGTGCAAAAGTCTGATACTGAGCGGTTTAAGAGGATATCAGCTGGAGTTACTGTCAATTCCTAATGACTGAGCCAGAAGTTTGAGGTTATTCAGAGAACCATTGCAGCTCACATTGACCCAATTTTACATTCACTCTGTGTGATCCCCATGCGAGGCCAGTAGTGGCTGAAAAGCAATAACGTCATCTCCTAGACATCTTTTTCTTTGTCACTGAATATCACAAAATTTCTCTGGCAGTTGAAGAATGCAGACTCCATCCTTGAGTATGAAAGAATGGCAGAGATTGGATTTGACAAGCGAGACTTCAGGATGGTAAGATATGCAGCGATTACAGAATTTTGTGTTTAATATGCTGTTGTATGTCAAATAACACAAGCTACAAAGATTCCTTGATTGTTTCTAGGTTGTCTTTTGTATGGATCGTGCCTTGGAGTCTGCCACAGCTTGTCACAGGTTCAAGATACTGAAAGCAGAGTGCTTAGCTCTATTGGGACGCTACCCTGAGGCACAGTCTGTAGCCAGGTAAGTACGTATATTTGCATGAAAACATGGCAGCTCCTTTATTTGACTGTATTGCAATTGATCAGTGGGTGGCAACACAAGTTGTGCATCAGCCAGATCTGCCACTCGTACCAATAAATAAATCTGTGCAGGTTTCATATCAGTAACAGGGTGTTCAATACAACAAGTGAGTGATCCCATATCATATCATTTTTGTTTTTTTAAAAGTTATAGGTTTGGTACAGAGGTCTAAGAAGTATACACTTAATATTAAATTACTATCACAAGACTGTACAAATGGCACAGCCATTACTAATGACGAGCTGTGTTGATCTGGCTGGTGTCTTCAAGAGATTTGTATTGCTTTCTTTTGCATTTTCTTTTCGTTTTCAGTGAAGTTTGTTTGATCTTTCCCCCCCCTCAAATTTTGTACATGTCTGTTACCACATACTTACTTCAATTTTCAAACCACTGCATCCCTGGACATTGTCTCCTCACTGCAGGGAAGCAACGACTCTCAGCAAAAACCATAAAATATAACACCACCCCAAAAAATATTTTTTTTATGTTATTTATTAATATGTATGTTTTCTTGGTATTGGTGTTAATTACTTGCCTCATTTCAGTGATATTCTGCGAATGGACTCCACTAATGCAGATGCACTTTATGTGCGTGGTCTTTGTCTCTACTATGAGGACTGCATTGACAAGGCTGTCCAGTTTTTTGTTCAGGCCCTGCGTATGGCTCCTGACCATGACAAGGCTCGACTTGCATGCAGAGTGAGTAATTCAACAAAGAGTTATTTTGTGAACCATTGAAACTACTTTTGTCACTTCCTTTAAAGAAAGCAAAGAGAAATGAGTCTGACTACTGGTGGGAGGCCAGTGTGGGTTTTTAATGTGGCCCTCTATCTTGTTTCCCCAGAATGCCAAAGCACTAAAAGCCAAGAAGGAGGAGGGGAACAAGGCATTTAAGGAAGGAAACTTTGAGGCAGCCTATGAGCTCTACTCTGAGGCACTAACAATAGACCCCAACAACATAAAGACTAATGCCAAGCTTTACTGTAATAGGGCCACTGTTGGATCTAAGGTGAGAACACCGAAGATGCACCACTGGTTTTTTAGTGAGCTGAAAAGTTGTTTTTCATTAGGGGTGAACCTGCACATCCTCGTATTGCAGTACATTCAAACATACTGAATTTCAAAGACTCAAAGATAATGCCCACTTTCTCGTCATGTGAGAAAGCAATGTTATAGTGCTAGTACCACATATATATGAACAACTATATAATTACTGGGGAAAAGTCACATGCCATTGTCAATTGTTTTATTTTGCCCCATGAGGCCTGATAAGTGTGACACCATCTAAGTGCAAAGGTGATTTGTACATAAACAATCTAGATAATCACAGTATAAGACTTGTGTCTGTTAGATAAAGGCAAAGACAAACCCACAAATGGACAGCACCCAGCAGGGACGCCTACAGTATGCTTCTTGATATTTTAAACAATGATCTTGGTATTGTAAATAAATCTAGATGAATGCAAAGCCTGTTCCATACAGAGTTATGTCAGAGTTTTAATTCTGTCACAAAGTTTTTATCTAGTACTTCTGTCAAATCAAGACCAATACTTTTCTTGTTTCTGCCTCTGCCTTGCATGATTATACTTTTTTCTTTTTATTTGAAAGCTGAAGAAACTAGAACAGGCCATTGAAGACTGTACAAAGGCTATTAAACTGGATGAGACCTACATCAAGGCGTATTTACGGAGAGCACAATGGTATTTCCAAGATTTTTAACTCTATTGTTCAATTGAGATGGCAAGGTATACAGCATTTGTTTTACATATCTGCACAGCAAAGGACTGTGTATTTATACTTTTTGTGTCATTGAAGGAAACAGTGACAAACTTGTGCATACTCTGTTGCAGCTACATGGACACAGAGCAGTATGAAGAGGCAGTGCGTGACTATGAGAAGGTTTACCAGACAGAGAAGACAAAAGGTGAGAATGCTGCCTCCTAATTTTCATTTTCAAGTGAAATGTTTTGCTGCATTCTTACATTCAAAGAACTAGACTTCCCTGCTCTTTATTAACCTGTTCCTTCTTTATTTCTTGCTTCCATAGAACACAAGCATCTCCTGAAAAATGCCCAGCTGGAGCTGAAGAAAAGCAAACGGAAAGATTACTACAAGGTCCTTGGGGTGGATAAGAATGCCACAGAGGAAGAGATCAAGAAAGCTTACCGCAAACGGGCACTTTTACACCACCCAGGTGCTTTATTTCTTCAACCATTCTAAGTTTATGGGGAAAGGCATGTAATTTGTCGTTAATAAACACAATACTTCTGTTCTGGTCTTAAGACCGTCACAGTGGCTCTAGTCCTGAGGTGCAGAAAGAAGAGGAGAAGAAATTTAAGGAGGTGGGCGAGGCTTTCAGTGTGCTTTCAGACCCCAAAAAGAAGTCTCGCTATGACAGCGGACAGGATCTTGAGGATGACGGCATGAACATGGGAGGTGAGCACCTGGGCAAGCTTTGGGTTGGAAGGTATCAAGGGTGAACAGATAGAAATGCGGGTTTTGTCTGAGCCAATCATTCACCCCTTTTTTTTTTTTTATTTTTGATAAAAAGCAGTTGTTTGTATAGTGATAAAGTTCAACCTGACTGGAATATTCTGCATTAATATTGATTCTTACTTGGTTTGATTTTTGCCAGATTTTGACGCCAACAACATTTTCAAGGCCTTCTTTGGAGGCCCAGGAGGTTTTAGTTTTGAAGGTAATTTATTTTCCTTTTCCCTCTACAGTCTCAAACACATTGAATGAAATAGTCTTTAGAACACAGTAACAGGATTTCTGTTATTTACTTGCACGTTTTTTGTTTCAGCATCTGGACCAGGAAATTTCTTTTTCCAATTTGGTTAATTGGAGGATCTATCTACCTAAACAGTTACTGCATCAGGACTTCAACGATTTCAACCCCTGACCCACCATCCGTATTTAATGACTGACCTATTGCAAGTCAGTTTCTTGTCTATGCCATTGACTGAATGAATGCAACCCAAATGACCACATGCAGCAAATGATTTAACGCCCGTATAGCAAGGACACCAAGATGGATCAGGCTGAGTTGATAGAGTTACTGGTTTTGGATTTGGTTTTCTTTCCCTTCAGAATGAAAAAAACTTGAAAGTCAGTAATGGCTAGCAACACTGGTCCAAAAACCTTCTGGATTTCTGAGAATAGGAAAGATTGTGCAGCTATTGTATCAGAGCTTTTAGGGACCCATGCAGGAAATGACATCCTGGGGAAACTCTTGAGATGCAACTGAGCTCTGAGCAAGCTTTTATTCAACTTGTCTCACTTGCTGAGGGGGAATTCTCTGCATGAAAATTAGTAACTGGCTTAATGATTTCTGAAGAAAATCACTGAGCAAACATCGCCTCCCCCCTCCCCCCTGTCAGTCAGTCAGTCAGTCAGACAGACAGACAGACAGACAGACAGTTGGCTGCTACGAATTCACACTGAAAACTGCCTCCTTGTCATAAGCCAATGGGAGAATTAGAGCATTTTTGAAAATTCCCAACACCTGGAGCCTAGACCTACACATAAAGTAACAGCTGAAGCACACTAAAAAGATGGCAGTGGAGACAGCTGTGCTGGCGTTGCCACCAAAGTCCCCCTACCTCTCGTTGTCACAGGTTTTATGTTTGATGTTGCCATTCACAGATTGCTGCATTGTACATTTTACTGGAATGTAAAGTGTTGATTTGTGATGATAGTTGATATTTTTTCCATTTTTTTTATTTTGATATGTATATTTATTGTAAATTTGCTGTCTAATAGAACCATTGGTGTAAGATGAGGACACTTTTCTATTATATAAATGTTTGCAAGCGGCGCCAATTGTGAGCATCCCTTCAACACAAATTCAGGAAAGCTATTGTTTTGCTTGGTCAGCATGGCGTATTGCATAGAAGTTGATTTTGCTCTTTGTGTTCCTTGACTGTGATGCAAGCTGTGTAATTTTACTCGATGCAACAAGATAATAGAACAATGACCTGCTGTGTTTGCCATCATTTAAGAAAGTCAGGCACTTACGTAATGGTGAAACCTAGTAATGTTTGGTTGCTTCCTGATGGTTGTTTTGTTCTTTTTGGTGCATTTCCTAAACAAAGAAAAGCATCCTCATCTTTGCTCTCTTTGTTTTTGCCCACATGGTGAAACCATGCTCTCTTTACCCATAAAGTACCAGCCATTTCAATAAAGTTGGCCTCCTCTTGGTTTCCCCTTAACAGTTTCTTTAATTTACTTAGATTTTTTTCTTTTAGTTTCAACAATTCTTTAGACATTCATATTTAATAATGTTAACCACACAATATCAATCTGAAACAGATTTCTGATGTGCTGTGTTGAGGCCACTAGATGGCGCCGCTGCCCCTGTTTTGTTAGTGTGGTTGCTAGGATACCGGAGGACGCACCGTGTTCTTCGTTCCGTCTTCTCGGAATTAAGTTCGTCCGAAGAACAAAATAAATCAATTTAAAGTGCTCAAAAATGTCCGATCAAGATGGATACGACGAAGGTCAGAAGCCAAAGAGCACCTTCTCCACTTTAATGGCCGACGGGGACTGGCTGTACCTGAAAGGGGAGTATAAAAAGGCCATAGACAGCTTCACAAAGGTGAGTACAAACTAGCTAGCTACCAAGCTAACGTCAGTTAACGGCAGTACGCCTTTCTTCAACTATCTGAAGGTGTTAATGCAACATGAATAAATGTAGAAAATGCCTTGTTCTTTTGTCTTTGTTAAGGCACTGACTTTAAAGCCTGGTGATAAGTACGGCTTTGTTGGCCGAGCCAAATGTTTTCTAAAGATGGGGCAATCTGTAAATGCTTTGAAAGATGCAGAAGCTTCACTCAGAGAAGACAACACATTTTTCGAGGTAAAGGGAAATACATGAACGATTATTGGGAAGAAATAAATAAATGGCTTAATTGATTGTAGAAAATCACAGCCCTCAAAACTAACCCAGCCAATTATGCATGGAGAGGTCAAGTGTAGTGTAACTGCATTGAGCATGTATGCATTTATTTTATCCTGTTTTTCAGGGATTATACCAGAAGGCAGAGGCTTTGTACTACATGGGAGAATTTGAGTTTGCATTGGTCTTTTACCACAGAGCACAAAAGTTACGTCCACAAATACAGGAGTTCAGACTGGGTATCCAAAAAGCACAGGAGGCAATAGAAAACGCAATTGGTAGTGAGTAATTTGACACAATTTTGCGACCTTAATTGCAATCGTTTTATATGAATATCCTCCTCACAACCCACACTTGAAATCAAAATTACAGGCCCTTCCTCGGTAAAACTAGAGATTAAGGGAGACCTGTCATTTCTCCAGAAGGATGAGGAGGTGAGTCCTTGACTTTTCCCTCCCCATACGGGATTTTTATTGGATGCTTGGAAGCAGAGCTATTATAAGGATAACTCCATGACGAACAGTCACCAAGTAATTCTACTGCAGCAGGAAAGGGGAAAGAAATGCTTGGATAACCAAGTGCTTATCCAGCACCATTTCCCTAACCAAGTTATGATAGACCTCACATTTATCTATATGTCTGTTCACCCTGGTCTTTTCTTTGGAGAACATATTGTGTTTCTGAATGTTATATGACATGATAATAAAGATGGTACAGGCAATTACTTCAATTCAGCATCTGACGATGGAAGACAGAGGTCGGACTAAGAAGATCCCCAAGAGTGAAACAACAACCAAACAACTTCTTGGAGAGTTTTACAATGACAAGAAATATCTAGAAAACCTGTTAAAAGATGAAGGTACTATGTTATTCATATAACCCTTTTTGAATACTTACATTTTTTTTTTTCGACTTCGATAGAGATGAAATAATTTTTGGCTTCACTGTGGACTTAAATCTATTATTTTCTCCACCTTTCTTAACTGATCAGTTTTTTTCATTTAAACCAACTTTTATGTTTAATATTCTGATATTTAAAAGTGTTATGCACTGATATGCAGATTTGGTAAAAGGCATGACAAAGAGTGGGGAACGGCTGCAGGATGTCATTCAGAGTTGTCTCACAGACCTTGACAACTGCACTGAGTTCTGGAACCAGGAGAAACCTATCTGTTCACATGAGAGGCGCCATAAGCTCACGCAACAAAAACGTAGCAAGCTCTGTCCTAAAGCACCGTCTGAACTGGCTCAGTTTCTGCTGAAGAGTCTGGATGACATTGATGCGGGTATGTTTTGTTTCTGGTTGAAATTAAACCCTGGTGCTTTTCTGTTTTGCCAAAAAATAAAAATAAATAAATATATATATATCCTTCCTATGTTTGTTGTTTTAGAGCTGACGTCTGGAAATGCAGAGGGTAGTCTCATGAAGGCAAAAGAAGTCATGAAGATTGTGCAGGGATGGTCTGAGAAAGATGTGCCGAATAAGAAAGCAGTTTTGGGCAACTTGCACAGTTGCATTGGGAATGCTTTAATCGACTTGGGAGATATGGAGAAAGCCATAGACCATCATCAGAAAGATTTGGAGTTGGCTAAACAGTGGTGAGATCCCAAAGAAATTACACAAGATAAGTGAAAGATACAACAACAGACCAAATTTTTCAATAAACGTTCTTCAATCAATAGCAAACTCCCAGAAGCAATGTCCAGGGCACTGGACAATATTGGCAGAGTTTATGCTCGACTTGGACAGTTCACACAGGCCATTGAATTGTAAGTAAAAGATGAAATATGTCCTCACTTGGGAAACGTGGAAAACATACACATTTTATTGCAACCTTTTCTAGTCACACATTTCTCAACTAAAACAATTTCACATTGGGAATTGAGTGTGACATTTGTTTGCTGGTGACATGATAGTTCTTTGATCCTCTTCTCTCTGTAATGACCATTCAGCTGGGAGAAGAAGATTCCTCTGGTCCGTGGAAGTTTGGAGAAGACTTGGTTGTTCCATGAGATTGGTCGGTGTTACCTGGAGCTTGATCGCCACAAAGAAGCCAGAGACTATGGTGTCCGTTCTGTTGCTGCAGCTGATGAAATTGCGGATGAGAAATGGCAGATAAATGCAAACGTTTTGGTTGCACAATCAGAAAGTAAATCTTTGTTTGCTTTAATCACTTCATTCTAGATATTTCAGTTCTTTCCTGATATTGAACTATCTAATACTGTATGGGTGTTTGTACTTTATAAAGTGTTGGCTTGATCTTTAATAACAATTTCATTTGTTTAATATCAGTGAAACTTGGAAACTTTGAATCCAGTGTTGCCAGTTTTGAAAGAGCATTGGCACATGCCAGACGGCAGGAAGATGATTCTGCTATGAATGCTATTCAGAAGGTTGTCTATTGCGATATGTTTCCAATTTCTATCTTCTCACTTTGGTTTAAAGACATTTTTAAAGATTGACATACTCTTTCTCTTTTCAGGCTCTTGATGAAGCAAAGCAGCATTTGCCACAATGAGGACATATCCAGTCAAGACTAAGTGCAGTCGAAAAAAAGAGTGCAGAACAAACAACGTCTATGTTGGGATATTTATGGTGTTCTTAACAAAATGCTGTATCTGCTGTCAGGTCTTGATGCACACAGTAATTTTTTGAGTTGTGCTTCAGTGCGAAACACAAATAAACAGCAGACATGATTGTAGTGTTGGTTCATATGTGATAAAACTGTGAGGGTCATATAAAGACCAATGGTGTTTTGTTGCAGACAGTGGTGAGTTGTTGAATGCACACTGCTTTCTGATAAAAAATATTTCTCTGGGGAAGTACTTTAAAGCTCCAGAAATGAACTTCCTGCTTTATAATTTACTGAGGAAACTGCCCCTATTAAGAGTATTGCTCTGTAAACAGTGATCAGAATGAATCACTGTTCCAATACTGTAAAAAAATTGATTTGTGAGGCTGTGCTTTTTCAAAGTTTGAAGAAAAACCGAAATAGCTCGACAGGTAGAACATATGAGAGTTTTTTCATATCACTTCTTTGACCTTGGAGACATGGAGGTTCCCTGCACTGAGATCTACCTGTTGCAAGCTGCTTCCCTTTGCCTTAACTCTACTTGTCCAACCCTAAAGCATAACTGCTTCTGCAAGCTTTACACAAACACTGAGTGCATTGTTTGTGTGCAGGTCAGATACAGAGTAGCATCTGCTTTTTGATGGCACCAAATGTGATCATTTGGTTGTTTCTTCCCCGTGGCTCTCTGAGAAGAGTAGAGAATATGTTTCTTTTACAAATTTTCCTTGTGTGTAGCAGTCTCTGCTGTTTGTAATATATTTTTATAGACACCGGATACTTCTCTGATTTATCTCATGCAAAAGCAAATGAAAAAGAATATATGAAATATGAAATAAATTGTATGAGACATACACACTGTAGGTGTATTATTTTGATTTTGTAGCTAATAATTTTAATGCTCTATTCATGTTTCATCTACTGCTGACGTTTCTTAAAATGTATGAAACATTGTGAAGCATAGTGAAATGAAAATAAGAATAAAAAAAAACACGGGGCTTTCTTGCCATTTACTTTGTTAAAAAAAAAAATCCCTCCAGTCTCGTCCTTCCGGTTTCAGGGGCGTGACCGTGGCCCCGCCCAGTTGCGCGTTCCCGGGAGTTTCCGGTAGTTTTTTTTTTTTTTCCCTCTGCCTCTCCTTGAAGAGCGGAGCGGCGCCGCGCGGAGCCGAGGACTGCCTGGTCATTGTATCCGGAGAGAAACGCGTGGTCAGCGGCGGCACCCGCAGGTAAGCCGGCACCTCAGGAACACAAAAAGCCCTCCGCCTTTCCTTTGTTTGGTTGTTTGTTTGTTTTACGGATTGTGTTCAGATAAGTTGCTGGCGCAGACTTGTTTGCGCTTCTTTATCCCGCAGCCTGATGAGACGTGGCGGCGGAGCTGCCGCTGTTTTATCCCGTTTAACGGGCTGCAGGGCCAAATTGTTTTTGTCTGCTGCTGGCCGTCGGTGCACGCCACTCCCCACACGGCCACATTATGCATTTAGTCAAACATAACCACCGACCTCTGTCGATTTTTCTCTGTCTGAACAACCTTACAGCTCTCCTGTCAGTTTTTCACACATATAAAAAAAAAAAAAAAAAGAAATCTTTTTTTTTTCTTGGATAAGTTCATGTCTGATGTGAAGCGTTAAACTGGCACTAAACCAAGCCCAAAAATAATAATCCTGCCAATCAGTGCGCATTTACTGCTTTGTCAATAAGACTGAGTAAATTAATGCGAAAGTGTTTACTTCCTAATATAACATTTGGTTTCGTAAGTGGGGGTGGGGGGGTGCTGAGTTGTGTCCTTGTCCTTCCCCTTCTGTCTCATGACACGATGAGCTTTCACACATCTGCTAAATCAACATTTAGAGACAAATCTCGCACGCTGTCATGAGATAAAATCTTCCTGCCACACGGTGGAGGTCGCTGTATTAATGATGCGCCCATTTCCTTAACTACCCTTTGTCTGTTTGCTGGCGAGGTTGAGTCCAATTACTTATTTATTTATTTATTTTTTTAATATTTGTTTGGTTTTTGTTCGTTCGTTTGTTTGTTTTTTTTAAATGCCAGGTTTGCAGCCATGACTTTGCGTCTCCATATTTGGGGTGCTCTGCTTAGTTTCTTAACACAGAAATGGAAATGACAATTTGATTTAAGTTGTAGCAGTATATCATTGTCCCCCATCTGGCATACACAAGGACGCCCCCACTGAATGAAAATTAACATTAAAGCTGAACGTTGTTTCGGGGCTATTGGCTTGACTTGTATGCGCAGTGTGTCCACCTACTGCACCAAAAAAAAAAAAATAAATAAAAAAGCCTCCCTACATGGTTAAATTATGAAGTAACTTCCCATACAGGTATTGTGATACTACATTGTACTATCATTACTGTTTAGTAGTACATATAAAATAGTGCCAGTTAAAAAAATTTGCTTTAATATTATTTAGTTGGACTATTTATCTAATCCCAATTCAATGTAATTTATTTTTGAGGGAGATGATCATATGAGCTGCAAATGGAAATAACAGATGACATGTTCCAGCCTCAGCTGAAGGAACTTTTAATGTCTAATTTCATGGGTGTTGGTGTGATTAAGTAGTAAAAAATAAATTGCTATTCGAGGTGTAACATTTTTATGTTGATGACTTTGATTTCTGCCATCTTTGAGCTGATGGTCTCTCTTTTCTTTTAATCTTGTATTCAAAGTACATGGTGGTGTATAAAGGCGTACTCTAAGCCAGACATGGATACTGAAAAGAGTGGCGAGGTTTTAGATGCGTCAGAGACTCCACAGCAAGAGGAGAGTGTAATGGAAAAAGAGGTTGTGTCAAAATCGGAGGCACCAGTGGAATCCACCGAGTCTGAGAAGCCACCAGCTGCTGGTGAAGAGTCGGAGGGGCTGGCAGTAAATGGTCATGATCCTGAAGTCATAGAAGTGCATGAAACGGAAGAGTTGATTGTGGCAGTGGCTGAAGAGAAAAAAGAAACAGAGATTGATGCAAAATCGGAGACAGAGGCAGTTCCCAGTGCGGTGGCACCAGAACCAGATGAGTCATCTGAAAAGATCCCTGACCCGGTCGCAGCTTTAGACACAGAACCAGAAAACGGTCAGCCTGAACAACAGGCTGAGCCAGAGAAGGCCCCAGAACCTTTGCCCATGCAAACACCTCTGGCAGAGAGTGCCCCTGTATCAGAGCCAGAGAAATTGGCAGAATCGCTTCCTGAAGCTGAACGACCACAGCAAACATTACCTGAACCAGTCACACTGCAGAAACCAGTAGAAACACAACCACTCAGCCAAGAGGACAAAGTGTCAGAACAACTGGAGACTGCGGCCAAAGTACAGGCAACCATGGATACTGGGGCAGAAGTAGTCAAAAAGGAGGCGGAAAATGACGTCGCGGCTGAGCCTGCAAAGGAGGAGAGAGGGGAAAAACCAGTAGAGACGGTTTTGGAGGCAGGAGCTTCTTCTGAGAATCCAACCGAAGCTGCTTCAGCTGAAGGTGTGAAAAAGGAAGCTGAGCAAGAAAAACCAGTGGAGTCTGATTCTCAGAAGGGAGCTCAGGCAGCAGCAGAAGGTGAAGCTGTGAAGTCTGAGCAGAACGAGGCTGAGCCCGAAAAGGCAGAAGATGTAGTTCCTGCATCTGGCTCGCTGTCCTTTGCCCTGCTGGAACAAGAGCAGACCAAAGACGCCCTCCGCACCTCTCGCACCCTCATTGTCCTCAGAGGCCTTCCAGGAAGCGGTAAGAGTTTCTTGGCATGTGCCATCGCTGATGCCTACAAAGACCACTGCTCTGTGATCTCTGCTGATGACCATGGTGTAAAGCCAGAGAATCCAGAATCATCTGCAGATGGATACAAGGCTCTGGATGAGGCTGTGGTGAGTCACTGCAGTGGAGGAACAGCTTCCCCTGTGCTTGTAGTGGTGGATGACACCAACCACACCCAGGATCGGCTGGCCCGCCTTGGGGAGATTGCTGAGGCGCATCATTTTGTTGCCATCTTTCTGGAACCACATACAGAATGGAGCAGAGATCCAGCGCAGCTGTCCAAGAAGACCAAGCGAGGGCTGGAGGTGGCCCAGTTAGAGGCCATGAGAGTTCCACTGGAGGAGGTGTCCATTCCTCTTTTCTTTGGCTGGTTTCTGCTCTCCACTGTCCAGGAAAAGGTTAGGTGCACTTCAATGGACTTCCTTAAAACGCTGGACACCTTGGAGGCCTTCAAGAAACACATGATAGACTGTGAGTGATTTTTACAAGTTGTTTTTCTTCATTACACACGTAAGAAATATCACATGAATCTCAGCTTTGGTATGACTAAGATGCAACTGACCTTGCATTGTATTCACAGTCACTGGTAAAACAGAGAAAGAGGTGGATCTGGAGCAGTACTTCGAAGCCAAAGGATCCCTCCATTGCACTACAAAATTCTGTAACTATGGGAAAGCAGAGGGTGCTAAAGAGTATGCAATGAAGCCAGTAAGAAAATCTGTCATTTCATTGTTTCTTGCATTGTTCAGTAAGCATTCCTGAGTCACAACCAAATAGTTGTATTAAACTTAATCCTGTGTTTTCTTTTTATTTTCCTTCTCTGTAGGCTGTCAGAGATTTCTATGGCTCTACATCTGAGCTGTCACTGACTGCTCTCTTTGTCACTCCTCGCACTGTTGGTGCTCAAGTGTCCCTCACTGAGGAGCAGCTTCTGCTGTGGCCAGGCGATGCTGAAAAGGAGGCAGCGTCCATTGTCCCTGCAGCTGCCTCCCTGCCCGTGGGAAGCCGCGCCCATGTTACTCTCGGGTGCGCACAGGGTGTCGAACCAATGCAAACAGGCCTGGATCTGCTGGAAATCCTGGCCCTGAAGCAGGAAGGCCAGCAGGGGGAGACAGTTGAGGAGATGGAGCTCGGCCCGCTGACCTATTTCGGTGAAGGAAGGTGGCTGCTCTGCCTCAGAGAGCCCATCTGTGCTCCAGCCTGCTTCTCCAGCCGCTATAAACGCAAGGAGCTGGAGCCAACCAAAAAAGAACCGGAGAAGAAAAAGAAGCCAAAGTGCACCATACTGTAAATGGCAAACAAGAGGATGTGTGACCGGGATGACTGGTGAATTAAAACTTAGGCTTACTCTGTGTAAGGTTTGTGTGTTTGTGCAGTGTTTAGGGATTCAATAATAGCCGCCCTAAATCCACAAGCTGTGTGCCTTTACTGTTGATTTGCACCACAACCCAAGATGCCTTCAATCCAGTTAGGCTTGTTGTTGTCAACGTTCAGTATCTTGTTTCACATATCAATGCCAGAGTTGCAGTGCCTGGCTATTCGCTGAGGTGTTGCTAGCTGCAGTTTTAGATAGAATAGTGTCCTCCTACAGTTCCACAGCTACCTTTAAAATTAGATGTTCTGTACATGTCCGTGTTTCTCAATATTCAGATGTGAATGATAAACTAGGTACTCTCATTGCATGCATCCCAGGTTAACAGTAGCAAAATATTAACACATTTCTGACCTAACAGTAGCTCTGCCTCTTCAACATACTTGTCCGGTCGATCAGCTTCGTTTGAGTTCAAAAGATAAGCTGCCATTTCTGTCTGTGTGTGCAGTTTAGGAATGAATTCCTCCAAAAACATACGGGCCAAAGTTATCTCTTTGATTAAGTGTATTAGGGTGATGTCATTCATAGAGGTTCTTCCTTGTAAAATCTTTTGCACTGTGCATAATTTCAAAGGGGGGGAATTCTGATGAATTTGGCATTTGTTTCAGCAGCTTGCACTTAGTACTTATTATGCTGTGAAACTTAGTCCATGTTTTCAATCTTTTCTACTGCGCAAGACTGCAACATTGATCCCTTTTATCCTCTTTGAAGAGCACTTCATATATTGCATTTTGACTTGTATCCTCTGTGACTGTAATTTTTGAAGGTCAACTTCTACTTTGTGTAGCTCCTTTGAATCACTATTTTTGCACTTGTTTTGTACACTTAATAAAAAAGAACATGCTTTGCTCCTGGACTGCTGTTTGCTGTGTATTCAGTACTGTCAATTTGCTTTGGCAAACGATCTGTCTTTTATCAGGCAACAGTATATCTACACATGCTTATTTTCTCACAGTATTATCTTGTAGTTGACTACATTAACCGGCAGAGGGCTGTAATTGCCCACTGTGGTATTCTATTTTAAAGCTGATAGTCATGTTGCAGGGTACTTGCAGCTTTGTGATGTGTTTCTGATATCACTGACAGTTTTACACAGACTGTATAGTTCTCCTTGTCAGATGTCCCATCAGCTTGTCTGTGTGTAAAAATCTGGCACTGTACAAAGCCTGAAAGATTAAATCATGAAAGCTGACATTAAAACTTCCCCAGTCTGTTGGCTTTAATGGGGTAAGTGCTCGACTGTCTTCCCACCACAGTTCATCCAATCGTTGCCTCATGTGCCCCCCCCCCCCCCCTTTTTTTTTTTCTTTTTTTTTCTTTTTTTGCATTAACAAATCCTTCAAACATTGCATTTGCAACCTCATTTGCCTCATTCCACAACACATTTTGTTCCAAAGGGCTTTTCTCTAAAATGGGTTTCTGTGTTGCAAATTTTGAGAGGCAGTGAGACCATTGACCCTCCACCATCACCTCTCACTGTGTTTGTGTTGGCTATGCAGGATCCAGTGATTTCTTCATTGGCCCATCAACATCAGCAGCCGATAACTGCCCCGTTTCGTGGTTTGTGAGGGAGCAGAAGAAACAAATGAGGCATTCGTGTAACCCCTGGAATAATTTGTTTTAATTTGGTCCAATAATTTCGCACTCACTTAGTTGGAAACTCAAATTTATTAGATGGAAAATACTTGGGGAAGTTCTGTATGAGTGTAAGTGGTCACACCCGGTCATTAAGTCAAATTAACCATAATGCACTTGAAGAATCAGGTAAATCCTGCATTTAAAATATGATTGACATTTACAAAATCAAGTAACACTGCTCAACGCCATGGTGAATTTTATTTAGGTTTATATTATTATTATTATTATAGGTAATGAAATCATTTTGAAACTGAAATTTCCATTAAATGTTTACAATTGTATTAAAGCTGTCAAATACATTCAGCGGAGGAAAAAGCACCATATATGCCCCTGAACTGAAGTCACTGAAATGGAGTTGCATGAAAAGGAAAAACGTCTTTGCCACATTTCATTACATTTTGTTTGGAGAAATAAAGCAACGCAGAGTTGTTGCATGTTTGGGTGCTTGAATAAAGTAACGAAAACGTACATGAATTTGCGTTTTCATTTGTAGTTGTAAAAGCAAAAATAAGAATGCATTTACATATTTACCGATAATGTGAATAAATAATGAACTCCCTCACAGAATTATATTTCTAATATAAAAACCTTCAGCTACTCCTATTGTGTAATTTGTTTTATTTGCTCCTTTTTTTAAAAATTTTTATTATTATTTTTTTAACCAACACTCCCTGAACGCAGCAATAGAGCATGATGTGGATGTTAGCCAATCAGAGGACAGAAAGCTCGAGCCAAGCCTATCGGCAGATGATCGGTGGAGACAAAACTGCCAGGAAGCGTCTTTGACCGGCAGCAGCGTCTCCACAGGCGGCTTGAGTGGAGCTGCACAGCCGAGGAAGACACCCACGTCCAGCCCCGACACACTTCCACGACTGGCCGGGGTGAAAGAAAAGAAACTAAAAAAAAACTAAACTAAACTAAACTAAACTAACTAACTAAAACAAGCGCTGCAGCAAGAGAGTAAGTTGATGACCAGCTTTTAAAATCCGTGTTGTACTTTTGTCTGCTTCCTCTAACTCTGTTTTTGTTGAAGGATCAGAAGATAAAAACAAGTTGAACAGTCCCGTGTTAAACCTGTGTTACTGCCACATCAGAGACTGGACAACAGCTCAAATATTCATTGGAAATGTGAATAGGTGCATTGTTGTCTGATCGGTTTGTGAATGAATGAATGAATGAATGAATGAATGAATGAATGAACGAATGAACGAATGAACCAGTTGGTAAAATCTTTCCTCAGGGATGTGACTCAATGCTCCTGCAAAGCGAAGCATGTTTGTATCTGGTGAAAATCCAAGAAGTGAAAAGAACGGAGCCCCTAAAGTCCCAAAAGATGTTTTGTTTTGTTTTGTTTTGTTTTTTTTTTTATCTTGTGCACAGAAAGTTAATATTTTGTGGGAACAGGTTAACAATGATTTGAAGACCAGTTTATAGATTATCAGGTATGTTTGAAACATGGTGGCGTTCATTGCTTTACTTGAATAGTCTGTTTGTTTTTTTTTTTTTGGTGGGTGAGATGGTTGAAGATTACGGAGCCCCTAAAGTCCCAAAATATTTTTTTTCTCGTGCGCACAAATTATTATCTTGAAATATCAAAATATTAATAGATAGGGAAAAAAACACCTTTTGGGAATTTAGGGGCTCCTTAGAAAAGTGAACTTGCTTCTTTTTTGTTTGTTTTTTTTTTTTTTTTTTTTTGGCATTTTCTCTTACCTTGGTTTGGTGTACAGTCGATACTGCCTACTCTCTGGTCATCAATCATCTCCTTTTTTTGAAATGTACCTTTGTGTTATCTGGATCAATGGTACAGCTGTCGCGATATTTAATATCTCAGGTCAGCTGTACAGAGAAAGTTGATGATATATGTTCGAGGATGGGGCTCTGGATAAGCCATGAGCGGCTAGCTGTGGTGACTCAAGGACATCAATAATCAATAGTGAGAAAAGGCCCATGACACTCCCATTAATCTGTTTAAGAAATGGCAGCCTGGGCCAACATCAGGGCTTTCAGCTTAATGAAACAGAGAGCAGGTCCTCCATTCCTGCAAGGATGCTCATTCGGGGCTGCGAGAATTATAATCAGGAAAGGTCTCTTATGTTATCTTATCTCCTATTTTTTTTTTAAATGTACATTTGTGTTATCTGGATCAACGGTACAGCTGTCGTGGAGCAGCGATATTTAATATCTCAGGTCAGCTGTACAGGTCTCTTACGTTATATGCCACATTTCTCACCATTTGATGATTTGATGTTGACGCAGTTACATTTGCCTCATGAAACTGTTCTGCAGTACCTCCAGTCAAACTGTTGGTTGATCTGGTTATTAAACAATACAAATTTTTTCATAAAAAAAAAAAAAACAAACAAACAAACTAATCAAAATAATGAAAAATGCCCATTGGGGAAGTCCTTTGAGCTCAAACAGAGTAAAACCTAAAATATATTAATTAAGTAAATACAGGAGACCAGGAAAGACAGCAACTGGGTTATTTTATTTTTTTCCTGCAATAGAAAGATTGAAACAGTTAATCAGTAATAATAAGAGCTGTTGATCATGTTTACAAGTAGACTCATAGTTTAAACTCATTCATTCATGATCATTAAACAAATGTTGTGATTATTTGTATCCTCTGCACAGTCAAGGTAAAGAAAACAGCTGTCCTGTTGTGTGTGTGTGTGTGTGTGTGTGTGTGGTGTGTGTGTGTGTGTGTGTGTGTGTGTGTGTGTGTGTGTGTGTGTGTGTGTGTGTGTGTGTGTGTGTGTGTGTGTGTGTGTGTGTGTGTGTGTGTGTGTGTGTGTGTGTGTGTGTGTGTGTGTGTGTGTGTGTGTGTGTGTGTGTGTGTGTGTGTGTGTGTGTGTGTGTGGGGCCAAAGATTAAAGGTCACAGCTCTGCCCTGCTCCAGTAAGATCAAAGAATACCTGTACAGATTATTGAATTTCTTCTTTTAATCCATCGTTTTCCACCACTTAAGTTATAGAAATCTGTACACCTCAGGTGTTTTCCAGCTGTGTTAATAAATAGGTCACTTCAGGTCAAAGTAAAGTTGCTTGGCTGTGATGGCCTAGTGAATGGAGTTCAGCACTGCTGCTGTTGCCTCATTAGTATTTGATTGTTCTGGGGCCAAATATGCTTGCATTACCCTTTACACTGTAGGTCAAACAAACCAAGGCTGATGAGTGTTTGCCTCTCAGGCTTCACTGTCTGTGTCTTACTTCATTCAGTACGTGAGAAACATAAAAATTCTGATTGTGCAGATGTGACAGACGTCTGTGCTTTGATTTTATAGCATTCTCAATAATTCTGTAGAGTTAAATGTTGCAGAGCCGTCTCTCAATCATTTAGTGGCCAGACTCGTTCCTGACAGTTCTGACAGCAGGCGTCTCCTGTTAAATCCAAAAAGAAGCATCTCTTTTCTCTGTCCATCATTTAGGTCTGCTCTTCTGTATTCATTCATCCACATCATTAAATTGATTCATCTCACTGCTCATCTCCCTCCTCCCATCTCCCCATCCTCTTATCCAGTCAAGACTGAAAGAGTCATGTCGGCCAAAGCCATCTCTGAGCAGACAGGGAAGGAGTTCCTGTACAAATACATCTGCACGTCAGCGGCTGTGCAGAACCGATTCCGTTATGCCAACGTGACAGCAGAGACTGACTTTGAACGGCTGGCGCAAGAGCACCCATGGCTGCTCACAGAGGTAAGACCAAAGAGCAGTGGTGACCAAAATGTAAGTATGTGAAGTAAAATTTTCTTTACCAGAAAATTTACGAATCACGTCAGATTTGTAGCCAATGAATGTCCCAAGATGCAGGCTCCCTGTGGAAATGATCTCAACCTGCACAGACAATTACTCAGGCTGGAATTAAAGTGGTCTCTTGGTGCTTGTTGTCTAGTGTCATGGACAGCAAAGTGATCCAGAAGCTTCAACCTAACAAAAGAACAAAAAAAAAAAAAATGTTTACTCGGCCTCTCCACATGAAGGACAAGTTCAGCAGAGACGGGAATTTTTGGCTCCATTCTGTCCTTCTCAGATTTGTCTTAACAGTCATGTAATATCAGATAGATATGCAGTAATAGAAGCTAATTGAATCACTCTATGACTCATCTTGTCTCTCCGTCACTGAGGGTTTTAATCTGGAAGAAACGAGGATGATGCAGAGGACAGATTCACGGAGATATGTGCTGCCATAGAATTGATTAGGAAATTGCATTAACTTTCACCCTCAGCCTTCTGTCCCTTTGCTGACTGGCAAGCTCCCAGGTACTAATGGCTCCACTGTCATAACTCGTTCTTTTTTTCTGACTTGGAAGTGAAAGGAAATGGGCTTCATCGGTGGCAGCTGGATGTAATTCAGCGTTTGTGCCATCAGCGAGTCATTCGTGTGAGAGATTCCTACTTAAATAATGTGCAATGCATCTTTAAGGTGACACATGTTACCTGGCAACCTGTGATTTGTTGTGAAAATGAAGATAAGAAGAATGATCAACCATCACCCATTAAGTTGTATCAAATATGAGTTTGATCCCTTTCAGTCAACATGAAGTGGCGATGCCAGTTTATGTTATTTACAGACACCATTTTCTCTTCCTTCCAGAGGCTGGTGGTGAAGCCAGATCAGCTGATCAAGAGGCGAGGGAAACTGGGCCTGGTTGGTGTCAACCTGGATCTGAATGGCGTCAGAGAGTGGCTGAAGTCCCGCCTTATGAAAGAGACTACGGTATGTCATCCACCCTCTGCCTCTCCGTCTCTGCAATTTCGTAGTCAATTACCTGCAGCCATCCCTGAAGGGATGTGCTTTTCTCAGCAACCCTATGATCAATATTATCCCGGTGCTTTAGTCAGACCCTCCTCCTGCTGCCCTTTCCTTCACCCCCTGTTTTCTGCTTTGCACTGGTGCATTTGGTTTCTTTGTATAATTTTGCCTGATGCTTAAACATTCAGTGTTAGTCTGCAGGTTGTAAATCAGTCCAGCCAGCTGAGGTGAGTGCAGTTAGTGAATAAGCAGCCAAGTCATTTATCCAGGCGACATAGCCACAGCACAGAGGAGCCATCACTTTGCCACAAAGACGCTGCTCTGCCTCATAAACCATGAAGTAAGTTAGAGAGAGAGAGACAGACGCCTCATAAAGTACCGAAGAAGAGTGTATGTTTGTGTGTTGGTATGCTGCAGCGCTGAGGTTGTGTGGACGCGTCTCTTCAGATGAGACCAAACTGTCAACTGCTACTGGTGGCAATAAATAATGATAAATGAAGTCACTGCTGTATCGTAGACAGATGGGGCAGTATTTCAGCTTGTTGGATCTTCACTGTCCCTGAGAAATCAAAATTGATTTAGTCTGAGTTTAAGAAACTGCACAATTGTTACAACATATGACATTCAACGTCTGCCATAAATTTTACCTTGTGCAGCACATGTGTGCAAATGTTAAGCAGGGGAACACACTAAACTAAGATGGTCAACATTCAAACATTAAACTTGCTGAGATTGTTAGCTTTGTTATTTTGAGCATGTATCAGGATATTATTAGCATTTAGCTCAATGAATGTAGCCTCATTGTGCAGCTAGCATGGCAGTAATTGGTGAATGAAAGTAGCATAAATCTTCATACTAATACAACAGCTTGGTTTTGTTATATATGCTCTAATTATTGAAGAGTATGCCTCCTACATACAAGCTTTTTGCTTGACTGCTAATTACATTTAAGCACGTTCCTGTATATACAAGCCAGCAAGAAGTGTTAAGTGTAGCATGTTGCACACTGAAATTGCAAGCTTACAAGATGAGTGTCTTCCTCTTTTCTTCTCCGAGAAGCACACAGAGGTGACATTTATCTAAAAACCCGTTCTGTTCTTTTCGATAAGATATGTTATGTTTGTTTTTGCCCCCCCCCCCCACCCATCATAAGCCTCCTTTTTTCTTTTCACTCTTCAAAATGGAAACCCCGTCTCTCCCCCCCCCCCCCCCCCCCCCCCCCCCCCTTTTTTTTTTTTTTTTTTTTTTTTTTTCCAATTTTATTTCTTCGCTCTGTTCTCTCTGACTGGCTGCTGGTCCGCCTTTTAGCCCGTTGGCCTTTACAGAGGAATAATGACAGGCTCACCAAATGAGCTGTGGCTGTGTTCTTCAGGCTTTGTGGGCGTAATATATGCCGACATTTCCCTTCACCAAGACCTGTCTCCTTTTTTCTTTTTACACCACATGATGGTCGCCTTTGTTTTAACAGTCAAATTTTGTCTGAATGAATAAGGGGAATAGGATTAAGACTACAGAGCCTCTTTAGCATATATTAAAAATTATTTTGTTGGTCTTCAGGTGGGAAAAGCCAAGGGCATTCTCAAGAACTTCCTCATCGAGCCTTTTGTCCCCCACAAGCAGGTAAAACTCCTCAGACAACCCTCAGTTTCTATTTATACTGTTATCACTCATATTAAAACATACCTTAAATCTAAGATATTAAATGCCCCCTTAGGTGACATTTCTTCATCAATATCTTTGTCAACTCAATGTTTCATTGTTCAGGAGCAGGAGTTCTACGTCTGCATCTACGCCACACGGGATGGAGACTACGTGCTGTTTCACCACGAGGGAGGTGTGGATGTAGGAGATGTGGACGCCAAGGCAAATAAGTTGCTAATTGGTGTGGATGAGAAGATCAGCGAAGAATCTGTAAAAAAGGAGCTGCTGACTCATGCACCAAATGACAAGAAAGCGTAAGTTGGATAGCATTTAGAGTTTCAGGCAATGACGTGCAGCACTAAACTAATGGAGGACTAGATCATTAAATTATGTAATCCAGTCTAAATCTTAGTGTTCACCAGTTGCAAGGAGACGTGCTTATTTAACACTGCTCATTTTTTGGCTTTCGTGTCCGGTTTAGTTTGTGTTGTTGCATGTGGAGCCTGTGCAGTTGAACGAAGAGCTCAGTCATATTGTTCCACAACACACAGAGGTTTTATAAAAGGACACAGAAATACACATGATACATTGAAGTAGTTCTGCACTAAATTACTTCCAAGGAAAAAGTGCATTTTATTTATAGGAAATTCTTGACCACTGGTTGGAAAACAGAACCATAATTTAATCGACGTAAGAGAAAGTACGTGGCAGTATGCATTGGAGGGGGCAGGAGGAGCTGGGTGGGGGTTTCCATTAGACAAATGACAAACTCCTCCCTCTGCGTGACATAATTTCAACCAGCTTCCACCCCCAGCCACTTTTACACTGCAGGCATATTCACAGCACGTCCGCTTTATTTTGATGGGCACGGTACACTGGCCCACCCCCTCGAACCCCTCCAATCCATCTCCCCAGCAGTGCTCTTAGGATGGCAGATTTTGGCTGGACTCACTGTCTTGGCTGACATTGAAGAAGCCGCTCCAGGAATCATTCTGCCAGCCGCGACTCACCTCCTCACCCCGCACGCTCTCCCCCTCTCTCTCCCCTCACACTTCAGATTGAAAACAAGTGCAGCCCTTTTTTTTTTTTTTTTTTTCTGCCCTACCATCAGAATCAGACATGTTGGGAAGCTGAGTCACTCTGGGTTTGGGTCACAGTTTTCTCTGAGGAGCGTGAGTTCTGACCGGGGGCTGACACTGTTACACAAGGCTCTGAGCTGCCTCGACAACTGACAAGCAGGAGAGGAGAACAAAATACATAATACTCCTCCTCCTCCTTCCAGTAACAACCCAGACTACATTTCACTGCTGTGTTTTGACATGTGAAGGAGGAAGGAGGAAGTAAATTAGATTATTCTGTATCTGACAGCAGCATATCTGCAGATAATTTACAGGTACGTTGTTTACTGTCCAGCTTGGCCTTTATAATCCTTCTGTGATATTGCCTGTTGTTTGTCAGGGTTTAAATTATATATGCCTGTTTCCCTATTACATAGTCCATTTAAAAAGTAGCATATTGTGTTATGTACGTTTATAGATATACAATATCACTGGAAAAATAAAATGCCTAAGGCTTTAATTTTGGTGTCATTTCAGGGAAATAAACTCATTGAAATACATATCAACTTGAATGTTTAGTATTTTAGATGATTAAATGGGTATTTGTATATTCAGTTGCCAAGTAGTTTTCTCTTTCTAACCTATTTGGAGTTACTGTTATATTAATAGGTTAATATTTAGGATTTCACCTTAAGTTTGTTTTAAATAATGATAAATGTCAAGAAAAAAATATATGTTACAATTTCTCAGAAATGTGATGTCAGATGCTGGTTTTATGTGATCAGCAGGTCAAAATCCAAATAAAGTGATTTTGTTTTCTTAGAAGTATTATTAGAATCAATAAAGGTTTTTTCCTGAGTTGTGAGTCAAACAGCTAGTTTAAATCGGTGAGATGAAGCCTCAGTTTTTCTGTGATGTGATTATATTGTTTGACAACTAACCAGACTAAAATGTCACATATTGTCTCTGCAGGGTCCTGGCCAGCTTCATTGTAGGACTCTTTAACCTGTATGAAGAATTGTTCTTTACATACCTGGAGATCAACCCACTGGGTAAAGTTTTATTAATTTTTTTTTTTTTTTATTAAAAAACAAATCTACAGTAATATGACAAGCTCTGTGTTGTGATTGCATTTACACTCAACTCCAACACAAATTCATAAATATGTTATAACATCACTAAATTAGAAAGGGACATCAAAAAAGAAGTAAATTCTGCCATATTTTTAACACTAAGAGAGGAAAAGGGTAAATAATTCATGCACTTGCTGTTTGATGAAGGCCATGTGGTTTTATAATGTGTGTTTATAATGAATAATTGGGCATCAGTATATACCCTAAGGCAGCTGCTGTTGGTGTGCTGAGACTGACTCTCCCTGCTTTGATCTCATACCACCTCCTCCCAATCTTCCCTTCCTTTCCACCTCCTGCAGGGACAGCAGGATGTTTCAGGTCACCCGGACCTGATTATCAATTTTTCCTTTATCTGTCTGAAGCTCAGGTCTTGTGCTAATTTGGTGAATCTCAGTAGGTGGCTGTTTTTGTAAGATCCTTACATTTTTATTTGCACCCCCTCAGTGGTCACAAAAGATGGGGTTTACGTGCTGGACATGGCAGCCAAGATTGATGCCACAGCTGACTACATCTGCAAGGCCAAGTGGGGTGATGTGGAGTTCCCGCCTCCGTTTGGCAGGGAGGCCTATCCTGAGGTGATGGGGGACTATCTCTGCACCAAAATTGAGCCAGTCAGCATTACAGAGCTGGTTTTGTCATCCAGTCAGCGGGGGGCATCTGCTAAATGAAGCATTGTTTTTTATTTGGGCTAGAATGTAAAACTAGCCAAATAAATGAATTTATAAGCAACTAAAGAATTTTTTTCCAATTTAAAAATTTGATTCTCATTAAAAGGTACAATAGAAAATGTATGTTGCAGTTCATACTGCCCCAGCTGCTCCATGTAGACTTCAACACACAACTGTTAAACAGCCTTTCCGAGTCATTGTCATAAGGTTGTCTGAGCGGAGAGCTGTAGACTGTCACCTTCCATTGAAACAGTTGTGTATTAACTTAGAAATAACGCCATAATAATCATAGAATGAAAAATCCAGTTTTGATGTGCAAAGGTTATCTATTTTTGGCTGATGTGTGCAGTTGGAGACAGAATGTCTGCACCAGACGGGGTGGTCTAATTGGGCTGCTGTGAGTCGTGAGTCTTGAGTCTGGAGGGAGGGGCAAATGGCGGGTGTCCTTTGATTGGAACACTGTTTATTCCCAGCCACCAGCTGTGGCCAAGACAGTCATAAACAACCACTGATGTACCAATTGTTATAAATATCCAATATTCCCAATAACTGACTCTTTAAAATCAATCCAAGCACATGTAATGAATTATAACCAAATGAAGTGGTGCTTGTAAAGGCACTGCTCTGATTAAGTCAGCAATTGCCTGCCCCCTCCCTCTCTTACATCTTGAGCAGCCATATGACCATCCTCTAGCCTCTTCGTTGACCTTTTCTTTGATTTATTTATTCACTTTTTGCAGGAGGCTTACATCGCCGACCTGGACGCCAAGAGTGGCTCCAGCCTTAAACTCACTCTGCTCAACCCCCGAGGAAGGATCTGGACCATGGTGGCAGGAGGTGGAGCATCAGTAGTGTTCAGGTATCCCACCACAGTGCAAGACTCAACTCCATACATCGTCCTGCATAAACAAGACTCCATTAACCACATATGAAATAATTCAATTGAACCCTTTACTTAGATGCTTAAGTTATCCCCTGACTTTATCCTTATTATATCGATTTCACTGCACATAATTGGTTTAAGCATTAGAGGAGTATGCCAGGGATGCAATAGTGAGACTGATGGTGCAGCAACTCAGACTCTGCCTCTTCAGCTTCCAGCTAAATTGGATTCCTTAAATACTGTTGTTTTCAGTAGGAGTCAGGACTAATGAGCTCTGCCGTCTGTTGAGGGTGTAAAGCGTGACAGGCAGTGATGTCAGCCACGACTAATTATTCCCTCTGTGCACAAGTTGTTGTGTCTGTTTACAGTGCCATGCCAATTCAGAAAATATGGATGGAGTGCATTTAGTCTCATGTGTGTTAAGGAGTTTGCAAAGGAGACAAATACCTGCTGTCAGTTTCATTCTTTCCTCTGTATGTGTTACTGATGTAAACCTCTCTTAGTGACACAATCTGTGACCTGGGTGGTGTCAACGAGCTGGCCAATTACGGGGAGTATTCGGGAGCACCAAGCGAACAGCAGACATATGACTACGCCAAGACCATCCTGTCGCTGATGACCAGAGAGAAGCACGTTGATGGTAGGAAAACAGATTTCTGCAGCCACTGAGCGAAGGTCCCCTCGCCAAAAAATATTGTGTTGATTATATATATATTTCCTTTCCAGGAAAGGTCTTGATTATTGGGGGAAGCATTGCAAACTTCACCAATGTTGCAGCAACTTGTAAGGTACAGTAGAAGATGTTTTTTCTCTGTTTTCATATCCTGATATTGCTCCCGGTGGCATGCTAAGTATGTCTGTGTGTTTGCTAGGGGATTGTCAGAGCCATCAGAGACTATCAAGTACCACTCAAGGAGCATGAGGTCACCATTTTTGTCCGCCGTGGCGGCCCCAATTACCAGGAAGGTCTCAGAGTGATGCGAGAAGCTGGTATGTGATGCATTCTTCCCTTTTGAGTTTTTTTTTTTTTTAAATCTGTGAGCACCTGCAAGTTTTCATGCACCACATTTGTTTTACCTCCTCTCCTCAGGCAAGACCACTGGGATCCCCATCCATGTCTTTGGCACAGAAACTCACATGACAGCCATCGTTGGTATGGCACTGGGCCTCAGGCCAATCCCAAACCAGCCCCCTGTTGCTGCCCACACTGCCAACTTCCTGCTCAACTCCAGTGGCAGCACATTGGTATGACACATAATGGCTCCATGGAGACAAATAGCCTGTCACAATGTCCTGTCGGCTCGCTGTGCAAGGATGATGATTAAACTCACCAGTAGTGTGGTGCAGTTTAGTAGCAGAGTGAGCAGGAGACTTGCATGTCACAATCTCTGTCAGCACTGTCGTGTCCTTTTTAGTGAACCAGATTATCAAAAGCCCACTGGCTCTTTTGTGTGAGAGCATTGGACGGCACTGTTGACTGCTCTTATTCAAATAGTCGTTAGGTACAGTTGCCCACTGCAGCTGCCTCAAGGGATCCATTAAGACTGTGCAGAATTTCAACAAAGTGTGTGTGTGTGTGTGTGTGTGTGTGTGTGCCTCCACATGTTCACATGTGCATTTCTTTGGCCGTTTACTTCAACTGAAAAAGTGGAAATGTTAGTGTAAATAAAATAAAAACCATTGTCATTGTATTTTGTTTTGTTATTTTCAGACACCAGTTTCCAGCAGGACCGGCTCTTTCTCTGAAAACAAAGTCAGACTAGAGGGCTCACCGGCCAAGAAGGCCAAATCTGGCGCTCCCGTTGGTTAGAAAACACACACACGCTCGCACAGACACACACACACACACACCCCACAGTACTGGGATAACTCCTGAGGACTTCATGTATTTTCATTTATGGCTCCTCTGCTAGACAGTATTACACGTAAAGAGGCCTTGTGATCATGCTTGGTTGGATTCTAGGTGTTGTGTTAGAGCTCCCTCTCTGGGAGGGATGCTGCAATACAGTCTCATACCTTAACCTCTTGAGGCCTGTGCTTTTTATTTGCTATGAAAGTTGATGGGAATTGTTGGGCATCTTGAGTGTACACTGATCATTGAAATTTGGTTTTGTGACCACAAAATGACAAAACATCCACAACTGAGGTGAAATGTTCTATGTTAAGTTACATTAAATATAAGTATAATGGCACAGAGAGCCCAAATTGTCATGTCCTCATATGAGGATGCAGGGTATCAGACCCCAAAGAGCACATCCATTTTTGTTACCCTATCTTCAGTTTCTTTCTTTAATTCCTCTCCTTGTAGCCAAGGCAAATACCCTCTTCAGCAAACATACCAGGTCCTTAGTTTGGGGCATGCAGACCCGGGCTGTACAGGGCATGCTGGACTTTGACTATGTCTGCTCCAGGGATCAGCCATCTGTCGCAGCTATGGTCTACCCATTCACGTGAGCATTTGTCCAGTGTTTGTTAACATTTGTTTGATGTAAGTATTACAGCTGTTTGCTGTACATTAAAATATACTTTCTGCATGGCTGCCCTCCAGGGGAGACCATAAGCAGAAGTTCTACTTGGGCCATAAAGAGATCCTCATCCCTGTGTATAAGAACCTGAGTGATGCCATAAAAAAGCACCCAGATGTTGATGTGCTCATCAGTTTCGCCTCTTTGCGTTCAGCCTTTGATAGCACCATGGAGACCATGCAGTACCCGCAGGTAAACGCCCTCCTGTACCATTGGGTAGCTTTAAATTTAAAGCAACGTTCAGAGTTTTACCCTCTCTCTTCACTTGCTTTCAGATTCACACAATTGCTATTATTGCTGAGGGCATCCCTGAAGCCCACACCAGGAAGCTAATCAAGGCAGCAGATCAGAAGGGTGTCACAATCATTGGACCAGCAACTGTTAGGCTTGCTTTTCTTTTCACAAGATGACTCAGAATTTACCTTAGTTTCCTCTCCTTCCTGAAAATGGTTGCCTTTTAAATTTTCTTCCAGGTTGGAGGAATCAAGCCAGGCTGTTTGAAAATAGGAAACACAGGGGGCATGCTGGATAACATCCTTGCGTCCAAGCTCTATCGCCCAGGCAGCGTGGCTTATGTGTCCCGCTCAGGTGGCATGTCCAATGAACTCAACAACATCATCGCTCATACCACTGATGGTGTTTTTGAAGGGGTGGCCATTGGTGGGGACAGGTATGTGACGGCTTTTCACCCCCAAGATGTGGCTGTGTGTACCTGGTCTATAATTGTGGCCTCTTCTGCAGGTACCCCGGCTCTGTGTTTATTGACCATGTGCTGCGCTACCAAGACACTCCTGAAGTGAAAATGATTGTCGTACTTGGAGAGGTGATGAATAAATCTACAGATGCCACTGCCTGCAGCCTTAAAAACTTTGCTATAATAAGTGTCTGTTTCTGTCTATTTCAGATCGGAGGCACAGAAGAGTACAAGATCGGCCAGGCCATAAAACAGGGCAGGATCACCAAGCCGGTGGTATGCTGGTGTATTGGCACCTGTGCCACCATGTTCTCCTCAGAGGTGAGAGGGCAGTCTGCTGCATTATGAGAGATTTAAAGGAATATGTGACATTTCTGACCATGTTGCACCTTTTCCCTCCCACCCTCAGGTTCAGTTTGGCCATGCAGGAGCCTGTGCCAACCAGGCCTCTGAGACAGCAGTGGCTAAAAACAAGGCCCTTAAGGAAGCTGGTGCCTTCGTCCCGAAGAGCTTTGATGAGCTGGACAGCGTGATCAAGTCTGTGCATTTTGCGGTTACTACTTCATTTCATCGTGCCTTTTGTAAATATTTGTTTGGATTTTATTTATTACTGTCCTTTTTCATCCTTGCAGATCCGTTTATGATGACCTTGTTGCTAAAGGCGTTATCCAGCCAGCTGAAGAGGTGCCTCCCCCCACCGTGCCAATGGATTACTCCTGGGCACGAGTGAGTATGCCAATTCATTTGTGCTTTTAAAACAGAAGACAAATTTTATAGTCACAATTGAAATCCCAAACATTTGACTAAATTACATTGTTTAAAAATGCAACAGGTGGATAAATTATGATGCCTCATTTTCCTCCTTGCCTTTGTTTGCCCTGCAGGAGCTCGGACTGATCCGTAAGCCAGCCTCTTTCATGACCAGCATCTGTGACGAGAGGGGTCAGGAGCTCCTCTATGCCGGCATGCCCATCACTGAGGTCTTCAAGTCAGAGATAGGCCTGGGGGGAACTCTGGGACTACTCTGGTTCCAGAGGAGGTCAGCATCTGATGCCGGCTGTCATGCTTAAAAAAAAAGTCTTGAGAAATCCTTCAACCCCAAATATTTACGTTTCCTTTCTCCACTTTATTTGCAGACTGCCGAGGTATGCATGCCAGTTCATTGAGATGTGTCTGATGGTGACTGCTGATCACGGCCCTGCTGTTTCTGGGGCCCATAACACTATTGTGTGTGCCCGAGCTGGCAAAGATCTCATCTCCAGCCTCACCTCCGGTCTCCTCACCATTGTAAGATCCTGCTTTCTGTGGGGCATATCCACTATTTACCTGCCTGCAAAAATCAACAGAGAATGTACATGTTTCTACTTTCTTGCCTTCTCTCCTCAGGGTGACCGCTTTGGGGGGGCTCTGGACGCTGCAGCAAAGCAGTTCAGCAGTGCGTTTGACAGTGGTATGCTGCCTATGGAGTTTGTCAACAAGATGAAGAAGGATGGCAAGCTGATCATGGGCATTGGGCACAGAGTCAAGTCGGTGAGTACCCCAGCTGCTGAGCACATTGACATCCAGCTTGGACAGCAAAACAATAGATTTACATGTTTGTGTAGTTTTTCGCAACTACTTTATTGAGCAGTACAAGGAGTGCACGGAATGAGCATTGGAGACATGTATAAAACTGATATGCATGGAGAAATTTGGGGTTAGTTCTTGACAAATGAAAATTAGGTGGAAGATTTCACTGGATTTCACTGCTCCCTCAGATTAACAATCCCGACATGAGAGTTCAGATATTGAAGGACTTTGTGAAGCAGCACTTCCCCTCCACGCAGCTGCTGGACTACGCTCTAGATGTGGAGAAGATCACCACATCCAAAGTGAGACTCATTTTATTATCTCGTCACTAAATAATGGCAGAGTATTTTTGAAGCGGATGATCATCCTTTTTATTTACCTTGCTGTGTCTTTGTGGTGTTAGAAACCCAACTTGATATTGAATGTGGATGGTTTTATTGGTGTGGCGTTTGTGGACTTGCTCAGGACTTGTGGTGGTTTTACAAGGTAAGACGATATACACTGCTTTTCTTGACAAGGGTTGATGAAGTTTGATATTCTGCTGTGGAAGAAATTCAAAAACTCTTTTCCTTCTGGTTTACCACACCACCACAGGGATGAAGCTGATGAATTTGTGGAGATCGGCGCTCTGAATGGCATCTTTGTTCTCGGACGCAGCATGGGATTCATTGGTGAGTCATTGCTCAGTCTGTACAGACGCAACGCTCTGGCAATGTATGAAAGATTGCACAAGTTTATTTTGTATGTAATTCCATCCATCTCCCTAGGACACTACCTGGACCAGAAGAGGCTGAAGCAGGGTCTGTATCGCCACCCATGGGATGACATCTCCTATGTGCTTCCCGAACACATGTCCATGTAATCAAACGGTGCCAGCCACCAGTCTCTTCAGCCCCCACCCTCGGCTGTCAATCCTCCAGCCCACTCTGTGTTCTATCACCTTGAAACAATGTCATAATCTAAGATGTTACGACTAATATAGCTGTAAATTACAAATATTAAAAAGAAGAACTTAATGTTTTTAGTTGTGGAAACCTGTTAGTGCTGCAGTCATGTAAATAATAGCACTGTCTACTAAAATGGGAAGTTCCAGTCACACAAAGTCAGGGTCTGTTTGTCAAGGAGAGTTAATGATGAATCAGGTGGGAGGTATTGATTAGCACACTGTTGACCACCGCCGCTACAACAGTGAAGTACTATCATTTACACTCAAATTGTCGTATTAGCCTTGCATGTGTGTCTGTAACAGACGAGTGTGTCTCCGTGCAGCTCTCTTCACTGTGCCACTTCAAAATCATGAGCTTGCTGCAGGGAATAAGCACATCATGCAGTCATGGCCATAATATATGAATATACTGTAGATCACAGCTAAATATATATATATAACATCTATACATAGATGTTAAATAGTAAAAATGAAATGTTATCATTTTTCCTAATGTCTTTGACAACAGGGAAACAGCAGAAGCTTACTGTGTTGAATGGGACCACCTAATGAGTCATTCTTGGCAGATATTGCTATTTGCTGTCTGCAGGAAATGCTTTCTCTCAACTGGTGCATAATTTCGGAGTTTCCCCTACTAGATTTTAAATAGAAATGGAGAAAGGACATTAAATATGCTATATTAATGTTTTTTGTTTTACTCTTTTTCTTGCTATTCAGTGGATTGGTGCACTTTGCCTAAGCTCCAAAAGGCAGTCCATTCTAATGCCAACGTTCCAGTACCTTTTAAAGTCGACTCTATCTTGATGCTGCCAACATAAATGCACTAATCCTGTTCCGATAAGCTTATTTGTTAAAATATTTTTGTGACTGCACTGCAAGGTTGTAGTTAAATCTCATACATTTTCAAGGAGCAATAGGCTTGGTCTTGTTCCGCCCTATTAAGTCATTCCATATCCAGTGTTCAACACCGCCCATCAATTATGCTCTGACTTGTTGCCAAAACCACGTAAGATGGGACAGCCACAGTCAACATTCAAGTCTTAGTTTAGCGAATTAAATACTATTTCCTGGTCATTATGTTTACATACACTTGTTTGACTATATGCTCATTTCACTGTAAGTTCAGGACAAATATCTCTTCTGGAACCTTTGTTGAAATTAAATGTTATATATCCTCCCCCGATTCATGTGGTCCAAAGGAAAGTAGGCCGGAACCATCAGCATTATCACTGTCATCTTTTGTGCACTCTGTGGACGACCATGCCACAAAGTTCTTTGTTTATAACCTTGTGAACTGGATGTGCCTCTGTACTGATTTTATTGTACGTTGACGTCTGTGTAATAGAAAAAAAATAAAAAATAAAGTAATTCAAGTAATGTAAATATGTCTGACGTTGTGTACAGTACAGTGCCTTTTAAAAACATTTCTACTTAATATCTTTTCAAATCCTATGACAAATAGTAACAGAATGAGCCTTCTTGGCTAGTGTTGGACTACTTCCTAGATTTAAAGATTTAAGGTTGAAATTATTTAACTCATCTGAACCTTACAGAAAAATTGCTCTGAATGTTTTTGTGTTGTACAAAGTCTTAAAACTGTAGAATCGCAGCTGCACAGATCTTAATTTCGTAACTGTCTGGCTATTGTCTGTTATTAATGGCCTGATAAATCCTTTAATTCACCAAGGTGTGTTTGTGCAGGTGTTCATGTGCCAAAGGATTTACGTCACTGGCTCACCCAGTTCCGCCATCATTATGGCACCTGTGCTTCCCTTCAGCACCGGGATAATTCGGAGTTTATTAAAGAAGACAGCCGGTGGAAATAAACCGTTGGTTCTCTGAACGGTGAACGCAGTTTGCAGCTTTCACCTTTCTGGTCACAGTTCAACTGGCGGGAGCCACAAGTTTTTGTGCACGCGCACATCAGCTGCGTGGAGGAGGACGGCAGATGACGTCGACGACGTAGGCGTCGGTTTACGCCTTTCACCCACTGCGCATGTCCGAGACTCCGTTTGTGTTTACCTTGTTGAAGTCAGTTGCTCATTGGAAGCTTTATAACGCTGCCAAAAACGGTGTCATCTAGCCTTATTGAGATATGTTTTTATTTAAAAACAGGGATTTTTTCCTTGAATATAATTATTAAGTTATTATTATGTATGCGTAGCCGTTTATATGCTGCATTATTATTGTTATTACCTGTTATGTGTGACAAAACAACATCAAGACTAGTGTGAAATAAAAAGGGAGCTCATCTTTTGTGTCAGACTAAACTATCCTCAGTAAAATATCCTCTTTGCAGCAGAACTGTGAGTAATTTAAATATCTTACGTCCCTTTTCAGAGGCGGATGTTGTAGTCGAATGCGAAACGCACTTCGGGGCTGCTCTCTGTTTTGACTCCATGTATGTGTGGCTGCGTATGTCGCCTCCTTTGCTTCACTAGTTTATTTCATTTCCCATCTCTGCTCTCCTCCAGCGCCGGCAGCACGATGGCAGCGGCGGCCCCCAACCCGGAGGACTCCGCCCGGAGCGGCGGGAGCGGCGGAACCAGCACGCCGAGCGCCCTCGCCGGAGACGGAGACGCGGAAGAGGCCGAGGACTTCACCTCCTCCTCCCACTGCTCGGAGCTGTCTCGGCGGCAGAACGAGCAGAGGAAGCAGGGCTTGTTCTGCGACGTGACTCTGGCCTTCAGCAGCGGGGCGGCTGCAGGCAGCGTCCAGATCTGCGAGTTTTCGGCCCACAGGTCTGTGCTGGCCGCGGCCACCGACTATTTCACCCCTTTGCTGGGAGGACAGTTCTCCGAGTCCCTGTCCGGACGGGTGGACATGAAGGAGTGGAGCTCAGAACTGGGGCCAGACCCGGAGACGGTGGAGAGTGTCATCCAGTACATGTACACCGGGGAAATACGGGTCAGCACCTGCAATGTTCATGAAGTCCTGGAGCTGGCTGATAGGTATGATCGGTTTACAGTCACCTGTGTGTGTGTGTGTGTGTGTGTGCGTGCGCGGAGAGGAGAGGAGTTTTGGTAAGTATGAGGCCTAGTGGGGATGCTCTGTTGTTTTTGAGCTAACCAACTAGTCTGATCTGACAAGGTGTAATCTATTTAATAGGAACTGTAATTTAACGCTGACTTCCTGGACCGAGTCTGTTATTGTTTGCTGTGCATTAGGTTCCTCCTGCTGCAGCTGAAGGATTTCTGTGGCGAGTTCCTGAAGAAGAAGCTGAGCTTGACCAACTGTGTGGCTGTGCACAGCCTCGCCCACATGTATACCCTCGACCAGCTGGCTCTACGGGCTGCAGACATGATCCGCCGAAACTTCCATAAGGTCATTCAGGATGACGAGTTCTACACGCTGCCCTTTCACTTGGTCCGTGACTGGCTGTCTGATGCTGAGATCACAGTGGACTCTGAGGAGGTTCTGTTCGAGGCGGTCGTGAAGTGGGTTCAGAAGAATCCAGAGGAGCGAAGCCGCTACTTTGAGGAGCTGTTCCGTCTTCTGAGGCTGCCCCAAATCAAGCCCACCTACCTGACCAGAGTGGTGAAAAATGAGCGCTTGGTGGCTGCCAATGAGGGATGTCTACGACTGGTGTCAGAAGCAGTAGAAGGTCATGCTATTCGCTTCGAAAACCTCAAGTCAGCAGACATGGAGCTCTGGTCGTCCCACATGGCCTCCTTTCAGCCTCGCTTTGGCCAGAACATGGATGTTATCATGGTAGTAGGTGGGGTGTCTGAAGGAGGGGACTACCTGAGTGAGTGTGTGGGCTACTTCATTTACGAGGACCGTTGGGTGAACCTGCCACACATCCACAACCACCTGGATGGCCACGCCATCGCTGCCACAGAGTCTCATGTCTATGTAGCCGGTTCTATGGAGCCAGGTTTTGCCAAAACAGTGGAGCGCTACAATCCTAATCGCAACACCTGGGAGCAGGTTAGCAACTTGACTACACGCAAGCACTCCTTTGGTCTTACCTGCATTAAGGATATCCTGTACAGCATTGGTGGCCATGGAAACTTCAGTCCAGGTTTCAAAGATGTCAGTGTGTACGAGCCAGAGCAAGACAAGTGGCACAATCTGGAATCTGCCCCCAAAATCCTTCGGGATGTGAAGGCAGTGAGTGTTGAGGACCGCTATGTGTACGTCACGGCACGCACACCTGTTGATACAGATAATGAGGATGGACTGAAGACAGTGACCACTCGTTATGACACGGAGAGCCGCCAGTGGCAAGATGTTGACTCCCTGCCCCTTATTGACAACTACTGCATCTTCCAGATGGCTGTGGCCTCTACCAACTTCTACCACACAGCCTCCTGCTGCCCCAAGAGCTACACAGTGCGGGATGAAGTCGCCAGGCAGAAAATCAGTGTGCGCATCTCTGATGAGATCTTGGAAAGCCTGCCACCAGAGGTCACAAGTATTGAGGGTGCTGCCATCTGCCACTTCGATGAGGACGTCTTCATCATCGGAGGCTGGAAGAACAGCGATGATGTGGACAAGCAGTACCGCAAAGAGGCCTATCGCTATTGCGCTGAGAGAAAGCGCTGGATGCTTCTGCCACCCATGCCCCAGCCTCGCTGCAGAGCCACTGCCTGCCATGTTCGCATCCCCTACCGTTTCCTGTACGGCTGCCAGCGTTACCCCATGCCCCAGAACTTGGCCCGCCAGCGAGATCGCATGCAGCAGATGCAGCAGCTTCACCGACGCACTCTCACTCTGCGGCGACAGCTCCAGTCACAGATAGAGTGTTGAGCAGGCCACGGTCCGCTCATCCAAGAACTACGCGGGGTATACCACAAACCATCATTCCATTGCAACCATCATCATCAACCCCCATTCATACATAATATGCTGCAATGGGTCTTGTGTTGCTCTAATATAAGATTTCTTTGGTTTTAACTTAGTGTCATTGCCACTTATTCTGTGCTGTGTTGGTGGCTGATTTGTCAAAAGCCATGAAATATGTGGTCTGGCATGGGCTGACCAGCAGGTGGTCTGTGAGGAGGGATAGGGCAGTTGTATACATGTGAATAAGAGTGTTCTATAACAGCCAACAACTGAATATCCTTTTGTTAAGTATGTTGGTATAGATGCTGTTTATCTGTTTGTATATATATATTAAAAAAAAGTATAAAGCTGTATATGTAAACATTTATATGGATATTTTACATTCCATTATTGTATGCCTGTACTTGGAAGGCTATGTGACATTACTTCTAACTACATTTAAACATTCAGTCCATCCTGCTTCGTGAATTCTCATTCCACTGTAACACTGTGACAATCTCCTCATGCCAGTATAAGATCGGTCTACAAGTCTTAAGTCTTAACTTATATCATATTTGTTCTACTAGAATGGCTCTGCTTGTTCCTGTGCAGCCTCAAAAACTAAATATTAATTAACACAGAAAGGCTGTTAATCTTAAAATTCTCTAGACTAGTTTGCTTTTTAGATTGCAGATTCTCTTTAAAAGTTGTACAGAGTATATTTCTGTCATATTTTTTGTTGCTCACTTTAAAACTCAAAATATTCTTACAGATTTATGATGATATGAAAGGATGAGAGAACTGTACCTTCTAAAGAGAGAGAGGAAAAAAGTGTAATGAAATCATTCTTTGAGTTACCTTAACACTGAAACAGTATTTGGCCACTGCATTTCGCACCAATCACTAGCGATGGTTTAATCATTCCTTTGTTTAGCACTTTGGCACCTTGTTGCTCAGTGTATTCCCATTAATTAATTAAGAAAGAAAGATACATAGTAAATGTGTATATGTGAGACTGTTGGGGTGTGTGGGATTTTTGTGTGCAGACTTTTTGCAAAGAATTACGAAAGCATCTTTAGAACTGCACTTTCTTGACATTCTTGACATTTTTAAAATCTTACCGAAGCATAGGAACTTAAGTTGCCACTGCACTTTGACTTTGCTTGTTTCATGTTTTCCATATCTGACAAGGTGATTGTATTTTGGAAATGGTTTGTTTTAGCCAGCTAACAGCTAGTTAATCTTATTGGGGGGAAAATAAAATGTGTAAATGCTATTTTCAGATTTCTTCCCCCGCGTTAAACATCTTGTAAAACCTTGTGTTCCTGTACTTGAATGCCAGCTGGGTGTGTTTTAGAGATCTGCCATGTTGTTCTGTGATCTCCCTTCACCCTCCAAAGAGTCTAAAAAGATGAGAATCAGACTTAAAGGAAAAACAAAAGGGATTGTAATATGAGCGTGTTGTGACTGACATTCAGGAATGGCCACTGTCCATGCAGCGCTTATTCCACCAAAGGTTACAGAGCGCAGAAATGATATTCATTTCCACTTTATGACCAATATTAATAGCACTGCAAATATTAAGCAGAATAAGCTATGTAATTTGCTTTGCATGTGATAGTCTGACATTGTCTTTAATATTGGATGTAAGAAATGCTAATGTCATCACCTGCAATTAAAGTTGTTTTGTAAGACATATGGTTGCCAATGTAGTGTATTACTACTTTTTTACTATCTAAATAGTTATAGTTTTTGTATTTAATGTAATTTATATCTACAAAAATTGTCGTAGCTGTATATTGAGAAGCTCTTGTACTAACATCCACCTTATTTACTAAGGTAAATATTTTTAAGGCTGATTCATTTATATATATATTAATCTGGCCCTTTTTTCTTTCCTTCAATATTATCTCAGTCCCGCACTGTGGAGGGAATGGGGTAGGAACTTTGAATCACTGCCTTTGTTTCTGGGGGAGGTCCCTCATATTTAACTCGTAGTGCTTCGCAAATGCTCGTTTTTTTTAAACACTTGACAAAGAGACAGTATTTTAGGCCACAGAAAATGAGTCATTTTTATTTTTCGGAGAGGCCACAATTTATCACAGCTTAAAACTCAAAAACTAGCCCGGTTTTATTTAAACCTGAAACGGGACTTCACTGTCGAAGTGGGCCGACCTACAAAGTACAACATCCCGCCGTGCACATAGAAACGTTACACAGCAGCGAAGATTGACAGCTGATGACACTCGTCAACACATTGCAACAAAATGGTAAATATGTTCAGCAAATTTTCGGGTGGTTGAGCAGCACCAACCAACCAACCAAACAAACAAACAAACAAAACAACGCGAACTCGCTCACTAGCTAGCTAACCTGGTTTAACCAACAACTGTGCCGTTAGCTAACGGACTTCTCTTTGTTAGCTAGCTAAACCGGGTCTGTAAATATGTAAATTAGAGCCGAAATGGACTGTAATTGTTGTGGCGTTAAAGTCAGTGCTGTTGCACTCAAAATGTTATTGAACCAGAGAACTAACAGCTAACAGCTAAATAGTGGGTGATAACGATGCTGCTAAAACTCGCCCTGTTAGCGAACTACTGCTACTGCTGCTTGAAGCTTAAATAAACAAACACGTGCTGTGCTATTGAACCTCTCACCTCCATCGCTCTTTCTCCTTTTTAACACTCTTCCATATTTCCTAATTTAAGATCCCAGAGTTCTCCAACCCTTCGGTTTGTATGAAGGACCCTCAGAGGGTACAGGACATCATGGAGTCCATGGCGAAAGCTGGGTCCAACACCGTTCAGGTAAGCTACACCCTGATCTCCCAGAAATATAACAAAACAACCCATTAGTGTTTCAAAAATGTGATCATATTCTGCTCTCATTCAGGTTATCTCAGATTTTGACATGACTTTAACAAGATTTGCATACAATGGCAAGAGATGCCCGACGTGTCATAGTAAGTTGAGTTTGGGGGTTATGCTGCATCTGAAAGTTTCTTTTGTTTGTTGTTGTTTTTTTGTTTTTTTTTTATATATATGTGTGTATTTTTATTTGCAGATATTCTTGACAACAGCGACCTCGTTTCAGAAGAGTGCAAAGAACAGGTGAAAAGATGGTTCAATGCGCCAGATTTCTCTTGGTTGGACTAGTGCTGTTAAATAAGTCTCCTCTTCATTGACGGGATTTCTATCTTATATGATCATTTATGTATTTGCTTGGCAGATCTTACAAGTAAAGCATGTGTATAGCAGTTTTTAACAGGTTTTTAATATTTCAACTATTAAACTGCAAGCCAGTCACAGAGGTAATGAAAATATGAAATTATATACTTTGTTATGGTCGTTCATAAATTCACTAGTTTCTGGAGTGGACCTCAGAAACAATCGCTCAATAGCCTGCCAACGCTGGATTATTTTCCATCGGGGGTGAAACGTCGCCATCTTTTCTGAACATGTATGAGTCAGTCCTAGTTTTGTGAATATTGTCTCCTCCAGTTAAAGGAGCTGCTGGACACATACTACCCCATAGAGATTGATTGCTCACGGCCAGTAGACGAGAAGTTGCCCTTGATGGTGGAATGGTGAGTCAATAACACAAAAAAATGAGCCTTTTTAACTCACTTTGCTTTTGCACTTTTACATGTTTATAAATCTGATCTGTTTATTTGTCTTACAGGTGGACTAAAGCCCATGCTTTACTGGTACAGCAAAGAATTAAGAAAGATCATCTGGCCTTGGTGGTACGGGAGTCTGACGCCATGCTCAGGTCAGAACACCCACCTCTTAAAGGATAGAAAATCTTTCAACATAATCAATCATAATATGGGCAGTGGAACTATAATAGTAATTTGATTTTTAATAGAGATGGCTACCAGCTCTTTTTTGACCACTTGCATGAGCACAGCATCCCTCTGCTCATCTTCTCTGCTGGGATAGGAGATATCCTGGAGGAGGTAATTCGCCAGGCTAAGGTCTTCCACCCCAACATCAACGTCTTCTCCAACTACATGGATTTTGATGACTGTGTAAGTTGCCATACAACAAACATAATACAGTCTGACTCCCACAGCCAAGGGGAGGCTTAAGATAATGGGAGCCATATGTTGATTTGTGCATGAAGGGAGTACTGAGAGCATTCAAGGGAGAGCTGATCCACATCTACAATAAAAGAGAAGGCGCCCTGCTCAACAGCGGCCATTTCGAGGAGTTGCGGGCACGACCTAACGTATTATTGATGGGAGACTCTCTTGGAGACCTGAACATGGCTGATGGGGTGCAGGACATGGAGAATATTTTGAAGATTGGCTTCCTCAATGACAAGGTACATAGAAAGCTCATTCAAACAATTTCTGAAACAAAAAAATATTGATTGACTCAAACATTTTGACTTGCTAACACACACTTCAGGCAGCACGGCAGCTTAGTGTTAAGCAGTGTTGCCCCACAACATGAAGGTCGCAGTGTTTGGATGTTCTCCCCAAGCTTGTGTGGGTTTCCTCCGGTAATCTGGTTTTCTCCAACCGTCCAAAGACATCCTGTGTAGGTTAACTAGTGACTCTAAATTGCTCATTGGTGTGTGCGTGAGTGGTTGTTTGTTTCTGTATGTTGGCCCTGTGATGGACTGGTGATCTTTCCAGGGTGACCCTTCACCCAATGTCAGCTGGGATCAGCTCCAGCACTCCCCACAACCCGGGAAAGAGAAAAGCGGTAGAAGATGAATGAATGAACACACAGTTCTGATCTGTTTTTCTTTTTTTTCCCCAGGTGGAGGAGCGGAAACAGTCATACTTGGACTCTTATGACATTGTGTTGGTAAAAGATGAAACCTTGGTTGTCCCTAATGGTGTACTGCTCTACCTCACTGGTAACAAGTAACTGTTAACTGACTGTATTGATTAAGGACCGCAGTGTTGTCAACTGAAGAAGCCCCTTTACAAAAAGATATTGGCAGCCACCTAACAATGATCTACTGAGAATTCTTTTATCGTACTAAAAGTTAAACATTCTTGTGAATGACTCTAGCAGACTGTTCACAAAGCCGGAGCACTAATACACCACCCCTTTACACCCCCAGCTGTTTGTGGATTGTCTGTGTATAAAATATGCATTCATCCAGGTCATAGTCATATCCAGCCAACAAATTGAATCAAAAGCAACTGGACTTAGGACATAGGTTTGTCTCAGAAGACAGTTTGCCTGTTATTCAAGGGGCTAAGTCCAGTTGCTTTCGATTCAATTTGTTGGCCGGATATGTTTGTGGATTATACCACTAATGATGGAAACCAGAACTTCACTGTCCACCAAGTGTGCAGTATGTTATTGTGTGTTTAATGTTCTGAGGACTATGAGTGTTGTCAAACAGCTGCGACGTTCATGTAGGATATTTCCAGAAAAGCATCCATGATTGGCAGCACTAAACATTTGGTTAGAAACTGATTTCCAGCCTCTCTTTTCCAAATTTTCAGACCTTTTCTGGCTACAATGTCAAGTTTTGCATTTTAAGTTGACGTTATTGTTTTCTTATGTAACAATTTACACATGATTTTAAGCGTAAAGAGTAATTAAGTCTTCAAAGCTAAAGATAAACATGTAAGAGCTAACTGCTACCTCATTCATAGGAAAACTCACGTTTCATGATTTAACTTATTTTAAGTTTTGGGAAAGATGAACTCGGGTCGCTTTCTGTACTTCAACAAAACTTTGTTTTGTTAAACGGTTTTAACTTGGTGGGAACAATAAAAAAGAACGGTACATGGTACATTTGTTACTGCCATTCCCGGGAGCATGTGCCAGATGCAGTCATGCATTTTTTCATCCACAATCATTTTTCTTTGCAGCTGTTTCAACTTCTCTGAAATAAAATAATTTTCATCTCATTTTGACCTCAGTTTTCTTTTAAAAACAAATAAGCTCTAATTGCTAAATTAACGTCTGCCAAACTAATTTGCAGGTGCAGCACACGTTTACACAAACTGAATGGAGAACAGTTGACATTGTGTCGTTTAATTTTAAAACAGTGTATTATTACCCAACACAGTCTAATATAATTTTCGACTCACTCAAACTGTACAACCAGTGGTTCTTCAGTCATTCTAACAAGAAGCAGATTTGAGGCACAGCACTGACTCTGTATCAATACCTGGCCATTCAATTTGTTTATATAAAACGATGCATTCTAACAGACAAGCCCACCCAGGTGTTTTCAAGGTTTGATTTAAATCTACCTCTGTTGAGGGGAACATAATCTCTTTGAAGCGATTTCTTCCTTTCACAGTTTCCACATCTCAACATAGTGAGCAGCACATACAGATGTTCTGTCCAGATGTGCTGTCGCTATCGTCCCCCTGCATGATGGTTAGATGTCAAACTGTCAAACCGCCTTAAAAAAAAAAACTTGGCAAGGTCACAATATTTTAAATATTTTCAAAATAATGACAGTTGCCATGACAACGGTATGACGGCAGACAGCACATACCCATTTCTTAGCATCCTGGAAATACTCCTGGTAACCTTCACAACTCGTCTCGTTTCGTTGCTTCAGATTCTTCATCCCCCTCAGGTTTCAGCTCATCTTCTATAATCCTTCCATCTTTATTGAGGTCCTGGTTGTCGAACATGTCCTTGATGATGCCATCGGAGTCGAGCCCTGGCCGCAGACGACCTTTGCCCTCTTTAACTTGGATCATGATGAAGGATGAAAACTGGAGCAAATAGGAGATGAGACTGCGCTGTTAACAGTTTTTTAAAGATAAATTCAGTATCAAAATTATCTAGATAGAACCCAACTTGTCTACTTACCTCTTCTAAGGGGACCTCTTTGTCGCCGTTGAGGTCCATTGCAGGAAAGAGGGGGTCAGGGCCGTCACCCAGCCACACAAACATATAGCCTTCAGGCACTCCCTTCTGCAGCTCCACCAGCTCCAGCTCAAAGAGGAGCACAGCACTCTTGGGGACTCCTGCAGCTGGAAACAACAAGACAGGAGAGCGAAAGTATGATTCAGAGGAGAAAAATAAAGTTTGGGCAAAGTGAAATCTGTGCAGCTCCACTTACTGACCTCCGTTTTCACCGTGCCCCCAGTGAGGAGGAACAACCACCTCCCGCTTTTCACCCACACACATGCCACTCAAACCTTCTTCCAGACCCTGGATCACCTTGTTACCTCCAAGAGTAGTGGTGGAGGGTGAGTTGAACTGGTCCCTGGAGAGTAGCACGTAATATTTTATCAGTCTTAACAGAAGTTAAAGCAAATCCAAACTGAATAAAGATCTTCCACGTATCAAAACCTCAAGACATGCAAGCATGCGTGGTGCTGTCATGGATAAGTCATCGGTACGAATTCTGCAGTTCACACAAAGGAGCTGACAATGATTACATGCATGAACCAGGAGGAGGAGGATGCAGGGGAGCAGAGTGAACAGAAGAAGGGGCTCACGAGGAGTACAGCAGGGTGCCGTCCATCAGCGAGCAATTGTAACAATACTGAATCAAATCATCAGCTTCACTGATCACATTGCACTCCTGAGGCTTGTGGGTAACTTTAATCTCAACTGCATCGTTGGGGTTGTGGAAATCAATGACGTGAATGTCAAAGACCAGCACAGCAGAGCCAGGAATGAGTTCTCCTACAGCAGGGGAAATAGATGAACAGAGCAGTGTCACCAAAACGAACAAGACTTAGTTGTTCTTTTCCAAAATGTCTGAATACACAAACTCACCAACTCCTTCTTCACCGTATGCCAAATGAGGAGGAACTGTAATTCTCCTTTTCTCTCCCATGCACAGGCCCTGCAGTGCTTTGTCCATCCCTCGGATCACATAGCCCATCCCAATGTAAGTGTTGTAGGTGCTATTTCGCTGGTAGCTATCAAAGTGTGGCAGTCAGAGGTCATTTTAGCGCATCATTTGTTGCTCTCTGATGATGGAGAAGTGTCAGGTTTACCTCGAGTCGAAGGCCACGCCATCCTGGAAGGTACCATTGTAGTGGTAGCGGATGTAATCTCCAGCCACGGTCCTGCGGGTGCAACCTTCAGGAACCTCCTTCACCTCCACAATCAGGTCATCCTTCGGGTTGAACACATCGACCAGCAGCACCTCAAACACCAGTGTGGCCTGAGGAGGGACCGTAGTTCCTGTTGGAGGGGGGGTGAAAAAAAAAAAAACATTCTTCCAGCGAGCCAGTGGATCACAGCTGCAAGTCTGTACTTGTTTCACATTTCTGCTCAAGCAATTTTAGTGTTTTAGCAGTTTCTGTGCATCGTCAATCCATGAAACAGTGGGGAAAAAAATGATCAAAAAACTTCCAGCATACTTACCAACAGTCAACAGGAAACAAAGTTTGCGATTTCACTAAATTCACAACATTTAGCCGGATTTATTATAATCAAATAATTAGAATCATCATATTGAAGTGAATATACATAGAATCTACATTTCAAAATATGAGAAATATTTAATTTGGTCACTTCAATCATGTTGAGTAAAAATCAATAAAATAACAAATTTTAAAAATATATAAATACAATATATTAATGACACTATGAATTGCATTACAATGGAATGATTAAATGATATAAAATTTGCTCAGCTAAAGGTAGATATTTTCTAAATGTATGCAAGTTTCAAATAACATTGAACTGAGTGCAATTAAACTGAGTTTAAATCAACTCAAATCTACCTTGGGAAAACATGTATAAACATATTAAACAATTTCAAGTTAAATTCAATAAATCAATCAAATGTATGGAGTTAACGTTGAAAGATGCCACAGGTATGTGGAATATCATGTACTACCGTAGCCGTTCTCTCCGTATGCCAGGAAAGGTGGGACGATGATGATCCGTCTCTCTCCGACACACATGCCCACCAGCCCCTCGTCCATGCCTGGGATGAGGTCACCCTGTCCCAGGTAGGCATCGTAGGTTTTGTTGCTTGAGTGGCTAAATTAAGCACAGTTGAAAGTTTTTGAAAAGGACATTATCAGACAGGAGATGCCTGAAGTTTTGTAGACCAGACAAAGACAGACCCCTCAGCGGTCTCACCTGGAATCAAAGGTTTCACCAGACAGCAGGGTGCCGTTGTAGTGGTAACGGAGAAAATCTGATGGCGCCGTGGTGCGTGTGCAGGTCTCAGGTTTGCTGATGGTGCGGCTCTGGACCTTGTCTTCTGCGTTCCATATGTCGAGCAGCAGGACATCATACACCAACACAGCATCAGCAGGAATTATACCACCTGTGAGACCAGCAGCAGAGATTACACCAGCGCAGACGGCGTCCACAGATGGCATCTATCCTGGTTTCCACCAGACCTGCTCCAATGCTTCCGAAGGCCAAGTGTGGGGGGACTGTGATCCTCCTGCGTTCGTTCACACACATGCCCTGAAGGCCTCGGTCCATCCCTGTGATGAGTCTGCCCAGGCCAACCTGGCTGATGAAGGCTTTCCCCCGGTCATGACTGAGACATCAGTGAAAGATACAGATTCCTAAAATCTCGTTCCTCAAGCTCAATACACAAAGCCCAAGAACATTGTATGTGTAAAGTCACCTTCCAGCCACATTAGTGGCATTATTTTAAAAGGACTTTACCTCTCTTGTCTTTATTATCAGCCTTATTTTTTTAATTGATTAAAAAACTGTGAAATGTACACCACTTTAAATAAACCAAACCCAAACATGTGCATGGTAAGTTTGAAGTCATTTCAGCTGCAGTAAATCTTTTCTGAGCTGAAATGTGAAGTTAGCTCATTAGAGGACAGACTTTTGTTTGAAGGCTACAGATGAAGCAAAGGAAAAGGAGCGCGCGTGACTTCTCTGCAACCTCACCTGGAGTCAAACTTCTTTCCGTCCGCAAACAAGCTCCCGTTGAAGTGATACCGGATGAAATCCTCCGTCTGGACCTCCCGGGGACAAACTCTGGGGATGTCGTACCGGTCGATGATAACGTCCACTAACGGCCCTCCGGTACAATCTGCTGCGGCGACATGGAGGAGGAAAAAAAGTGCGGATATTATCGGATCCATCTGGGAAAGCCGAGGCGCTAGCAGCGGGAGCTCGGGCAGCACGAGGCCGCTCTGTCAGCGCTGGGATCCGGCCACAGCTGAGAGAGAAGCCCCGGGAGGAGCTCAGGACCTGCGGGACGAGTCAAGCGAGACAAAATGAGACGGTCTGCTTCCGGTTAGAGATTACAAAATAAATCAAACACCACAGAGCTTTAAACCTGAAAACATTGAGGCAGTTTGGTGAGCTTTTATAGTAATGAATGAAAGTGAAAAAGAAAGAAAGCAAGGCAGGAAAAAGAAGAAATAAATAAAGAAAAAAGAACAAAGACTGAAAGAAAAGAGAAAGAAAGAAAGAAAGTTTGCAATGGAGGAACCATGAAACATCAGCATTTCTGAATGCCATCTTTTTTAGCACTTCTCTGATGTGCACAGGTTCCCTAGCATGGTGTACCGACAGACAACACTTGAAGAAACTTCTCAGTTTGCAGAAAGGATGTTTTTATAGGTGTGAGGACTGTGGTTTTATTTTGTGATTGCACTTCCGGCTTTCGCTGGCCAACTTGATGCAACCTTCGTTGCGAGCAGCAGCAACAACAGCAGGAGGAGTGGCTGCTGGACCTCCACCCACTCTAAATGGGTTCTGCAAACGTGTAATGCCTGGCCCAGGGAGTGCTGACTCCATGGTTTCACTCACGTATAAGATTTAATTATAATGTGCCAAACCATAATTTTTAGTCATTGTTTGGCGACACCGTTTATTGTCGTGGAGCTTTTCAGCCAAATTTCAGAAGGAATTTCACGGAAAAGTGGTTTAAAAAAAAAAAAAAAAAAAAAGAGACATATCTGCCTCAGAAAACGGTCACTGGGTTCCAATAACCATCAAACAACAAGAACTTCTAATATCATCAATCTGAAATACTATATCAGAGACTACATTCTTAAGTTCTCTGACTCTGCTTGTTCCTTTCCTTGGCTGTACAAACTAATTCAGTTTGAAAGCAAAGATAAAAAAAAAAAAAAAAACAATCGTGAAATAAGATGCAGATAACATGCAGACCCATGTGTGTTTTTGGTGTTATTTCCATGGAAAACACTGAGGAAAACTTGGACCCTCCTTCTTGGGGTCTCATCAACTCAGACTGGGACGTTTGTCAAGTGAGCTGGAGTTAGCGCCATTCATACAGGAAGTGAAGACTTCTGCCTTCAAGGTAATTGTCAGGGGTTGAGTTTATAAGCTTGAACTTGTGATTTGGCATCTTACATTCTTAAACAAGTTAATCAATGTAAAAACAATGCTCGAAGTGTGCACACCATGTCATTTTGTTAGTCTTATCTTCAGGTGCCAAAATATTATTTTCATAATTGCAGTATAACAGAAATGCAAGCTCAAATGTTTTTTTTTTAATCCTGACATGGCTCTTTTTACCATTTAGTATAGACCACTATATGTTTGCATCACCTTGCTTTATTGTTTTTAATCTTGGGGGAAAAAACTATTTTTAGCACACAATAAATTCGTATAAATAAAAGAATCACTGTGTGCTCTCTTCTGGGTTCAGTTTTGATGGGTTCATTGTGTGGGAAGTTTGGTGCTTTTATTGTGAAAGTCGTGAGCAGACGTTCTCATTTAATGCATCCAGCTCCACAACACCTTCGCAGCCTACGTGCAGGCAGACATGAGCAATCCCTGGTAGAGAAGGAGGAAGCTTCAGATCCATTCAAAAACACGTAGACTCCTGCCGGAGCCGGTGGAGGAGACGATGCTCCTGAAAAGCCTGTGCCTGGCCCTCCTCGTCCCGGTCCTGGTGGAGGCTCAGTATGAGAAGTACAGCTTCAAGAGCTTCCCTCAGGAGGACATCATGCCGCTGGCGTCCGCCTACGGTTACGCGCTGGAGCAGTACGCGGCGCAGAACTGGAGAGAGAGCATCAAGTTCCTGGAGCTCAGCCTGCGGCTCCACCGGCTGCTGCGGGACAGCGAGGCTTTCTGCGGCCGCAACTGCAGCTCCGTGAGCCGGGACGACGACGCGCAGTCCGCCGACGGCAGCCTGCGCGTCGTGCGCCACATCCTCCTCAGAGCTGCGTGCCTCAAAAAGTGCAAGGCGGGGTTTCCAGTGTTCAGTCTCGCCTACCCTCGCAGGGATTTACTGGAGGACTTCGACAAAAGGACACCTTACCGGTACATACAGTATGCGTACTACCAGGTGAGGCCGGGGTCTGGATATGTGGAGGGGAAAGAAGCGTAGGCCCGACTCTGAGGTCTACGTTTACACCAAACACAGAAAACCAGCGAGTGTGACTCAGAGATCAGGTAGAGCAGAAAGGTACAGTAGATCACGTCAGCCCACTTAGAAAGAACACACTTCACACACAATCACGCAACAAAAGCGTCTGACCGACTGTCCAGCTCAGAGAGCTGCTTTGTTGCGCCCTCCTGTCGTGTGCCACGTCTCTTCCAGCGTCCCCCCCACCTTCACAACAATCCCCTCATTCTCCTGTCTGAGGAGGAAACACACCGAGCTGGAGTTTTTCTGGGTCACATCCAGCATGCTGTGATCTCCACGTTGTTCAGGCGACTTCAGTTTGAAGCTAGTGATTGAATGGAGAGAAGAGGAAGCTTCAGCAACTCTTTAGCTCAACATCATGACTGCGCTGCTGACTTCTTCACTTCAAAACATCCTGCTAAAACATTAAACATTAAAGAATAAAAGGTTTATGAAGGGCAGCGTTGGCTAAATCTGACCTCTTCTTCATTTCTGTCGTTTGTTTTTAATGTTTGAATGTGAGGGGTTGCAACCAAGAAGCCTGGCATCTTTAATTTACATCTGGGAGTGAAGGGGTCAAAGGTCACGCTCTCCACTGAGCAGTAGCCCTGACAGGAGCTGCTAAATTCCCGTCAAACTGTGACATCCATTGGAACTCTGTGTGTTCTTGAACAGCTCAATAACGTGGAGAAAGCCGTGGCGGCAGCTCACACCTTCCTGAAGAAGAACCCAACCGACCCACACCTGACCAAGAACATGAACTACTACAAGACGCTGTTCGACGTGGAGGAATACTTCGTCGACCACGAGGAGCAGCCGTACGAAGTTCGTAACTCGGCGTTTCCATCTTTCCGTGCCGTGCCAGATGAAGACGAGCTGTTTAAGAGGTAACCTGTCAACAACTCTTTGTTTCTTAGAGCGTGTTCCTGAAGAGCGTGACGCTGTACAACAGTGGGGACTTCAGTGCCAGCGCCCGGCACATGGAGCAGGCCATCACACAGTACTACGAAATATACAGCCTGTGCTCGGCGGGCTGCGAGGGCTCCTATGAGATCCTGGAGTTCAAGGACTTTTATCCCACGCTGGCAGGTGAGCAGAGGGCAGTTTGAGCAGATCTGCAGTCCATCTTGGTTCACTGACGAGGAATTTTTTTTGGCTCGCTCGCTCAGATCTGTACACAGATGTGCTGAAATGTAAGGTGAAATGCGAGGAGCACCTGACACCCAGCGTGGGAGGCTTCTTCGTGGAGAAGTTTGTCGCCACCATGTATCACTACCTCCAGTTTTCCTATTATAAACGTATGTATCACTCTTGACGTAGCCATGTTATGCCACGCCTTGAAGTGACTTTACTGGTCTTGTTGCTCCTTTACAGTGAATGATGTGAAGAACGCGGCTCCGTGCGCAGCCAGTTACATGTTGTTTGACCCCAAAGACCAGGTGATGCAGCAAAACGTTGCGTACTATCGTTTCTACCGTGAGCAGTGGGGCCTCAAGGATGGCGACTTTCTGCCTCGGACTGTGAGTGAACACTTCACGTTTAGAGGCAACAGAAAGTGAAGTAGAAAAATATGACAACACAAAGTGTTCTTGGCGAGAACAGCAACACAATCTCGAGGTGGTAATTAAAAACTCGTATACCTTTTTCACTTGGTGTTGAGGTGGCAGCAGCTTTGCATTGACCTGACTTGACCCATAAACCTTTTTGTTTTGAAACTTCCCAACTTTCATGTATATTTGTCAGTGTAAATACTTTAAATCTTCCAAAAAGGCAGAGAAAATATGAAAAAAGGCCAAAATTACCGCTGCTGTGTCATAAAACCTGCTGAAAGCTGCTCTGCTCTGATACTGATCTGGCTCAGCTGAGCTGCTAATTATACACTGGTCTTTCAGGAAGCCCTGAAGTATTTTAACGAGACCACCAAACAGAAGGAGATGCTGGAGTTTGCACTGAACTACCTACAAACAGAGGACGAGGTACGTTGCTAATGTTAAAAATCCAAATAAGCAGCAAGTGTTTTAGTTTGGACATCATGGTGATACTGGCTGCCAAGAAGTCCAGCTGAAGTCAACGTAGTTGTTTTGCAATCAAACACATTGTCGGTTATTTCTTTAGGATCATGAAACAAAATATAGAATTGCATTTTTTAATCTGCAGATATATACTGCAGCAGGAAAAAAAAAAGTCATTCAATTTCAGTCTCAAAGGGAACTATAAGTGGTTCAACACAGGCGGATAATAATCCCGAAGTCAGCGTTCTACATCAGTAATGCCTTAAGTCTGCTAATGTTAGCACCACAACCGAGCAAAAGGTGCTTTTATGGTTGCAATGTGCATTTTTTATTTTAGAGATTGTGTTGGTTTTGTTGTCATGATTAGTTGGTAAGAGAATTTTGCACAGATTAAATTCACCTTAGTTACGAAAGGTGTTTGTATGTTTGTTTGTTTTTTTTTTATATACCAAGTTGTATCTAGCTTTGCTGATACCATCAGATGAGGTTTTCAGATATCCATCCTTGACTTTTAACTGCACAAACAAAATTCCTCCAAACTATTATGTTCTGGGATGGCAACAGCGCCCCCCCCCCCTCCTCCACCTTAAGATATTTGTAGATGTATGTTTTTACTTTGAAGGGGTAAACTAAATGCAAGCTTGCGGCTGTTAAGGTTTATGGGAAAGTGTGAGGATGAAAGGGGAGAGAGAGAGCAAAGAAGAGAAAGCAGGGTGGGGGCTGTGTTTTCCACCAGCAGTGTGTGGTATGTGGCTGGGAAGTGTTGGCCGCTGGGGCTGTGCCACATCTATTTAACTCAGGTCAGGAAAGTTGAGGGGGTGCTGTGAGAGTTTGAGCTGAATAACAGCGTGCCAAATGTGAGATTTACAGGCCGAAGGAGGAAATAGTATCAGTTTTGCCAGAAAGAACTAAGGTAGTAAAATGCTTGCTTACCTCAGTGTTTTATTTGACTTTCAGGGTGTGGTAAGTCCAGAAGAAATAGCCACCTCTCGCTCAGAGCACCAAGATGCTGAGTTTGAGGGGATGGGAGACTACGAGGAGTCGTTCTTAGCTGAATGGTGGCAAGAACCCAAAACAAAGTGGGATACTGGAGAGGTAGCTGATTGACATCTGACCTGGGAACAGAAGGCGTCCTCATCCAGCTCTGTCCCACCTGTCATGACATCATACCATAGACCGCCGGCCTCCTCTCGTACAGACCAACACTCTCATCAGTATTCAGCAGAAAAAGCACAACAGCACACGACTGTTGTCTTTCGTCCAACTGAAAAATAAAAAGGACAAATTTAACCGTCATGTCGATCGAGAGCAGAGATTGACATATCCTGTCTTGGCTGTCATCAGCCTTTTAAAACTGTTATTTTAATAACGAATCGTTGGCCTGTATGCCAATACTTCACGATGAATTTTTTTTTTTTTTTAAACAGTTTTTATTTAATGAAAGCTGAATGCCTCTGTGCTGCGGTATGAGGAGTTTGACATGTAATTTTTCTTATGCTGAGCAGTCTTTGTCAATGACCAATTGGATTGTTGTTGTTATAATAATTTGGTCATAAATAATATTTTAATATACTTATTTTGATTTTGTCACTCAATATCAATGAGATCAGTAATATGCATCATAGTGGTGTTAAAGTGATTACATGATTAACTGGGGTGATAGTTGAATATTTATGTCCAAAATGTCTAAAAGTTCACGTTTCTCCATTGCGAGGCCTTCAGGTTGAGTCTGGAAAATACAGTTTTCTGACAAATAGAAAAGAAAAATGTAATTATTTATATAAAAAAAAAAAACAGAACAAAAAACTGCATCACAATGTCCCGTTGGAGTAAATCTGATAGTAGATAGAGCAAACTGACAATGTTAAAGTTTTACACAATTCTGCCCTTAAGCCACTTTACACCACGTAATCAAAGAAACATGAACATGTCTACAAATGATTTGCATAAGCAGAGCACTAAAGTCTAAAAAAAACAGATATAGAAATATATATATATATAATAATAAATACCAGCACAAAAAGACAAGGAAATGTGAACATAGAAGGTGTGATTTAATGTTTTGGTGTTTTATTTTCAGTCATTTCAATCCACCTACAAGCCTTAGTTGAGTTCCATCGTTTTGTCTCAGTTCAAAAATATTGGGTGAGATGCATCTAATTTTCTCTCCACCCCACTCAATTGCAAGCCGGTTGTATGTGATACCAACTTGTACATGTTGTAAGAACCATAGTGCATCTGCCGTAGTGCAAAGCTCAAACAGACCAAACTGACCAAACTCATTTCCAGCAGGGATCGTTACAAAGTCTCTGGGCTGTGGCTTTCACCCAGGGCTCGGGGCTATCAACAAATGTACAAAGGATCCATGACGTTTTAGCGATCGCTGGAATGACAGGAGAGATGGCAAGACAGCTGGCTGTGCTGCAGTGCAGCATTTAAAGACGCACGGATGGCACTGAGCACAGGAGAGATTTTCAGATGCATCTCAAGGGACCGATAGCTATACATTTGCTGAAAAGACAAAACTCACTCAATTTTAACATAGCTTTGAATAAATCTTCATATAGTGCATTTAACATTCAGTATATCTTGAACATATTTACAAATAGGTGTGCATACAGTTGGCTAGTGCTCATTTTCTGTAGATACGACATAAAAACAGTTGAATTCTTTCTTAACCTGCTGCCTTTATGGTGGCATGGCTGCACCGCACAATAGTTTGTAGAAACGAATGATCTTCTAGAGGTAAAAACCTGCCTATCTACCTGTGATAGGAGGAGTGTTAAGGTGTACATGGACACAAACTGCCCCTAACAATAATGTAAACACACGTACATTCTTTTTTTTTTTCTTAAAAATCTCTCACATCCGTACATTCCCTTGTGCAACAGAAACACACATTAAACTTCCTAAATGTACAAACTTTGGGCCTAAAAGGTGTGAGCACACACACGGAGGGATATTGTGGAATGTATGTTGGTCGACCTGTGGTAGGAAACACAAAGTTACGGTCTCTGCTTCAAAGTTCAGTGTTGAAAATGATCCCAAAACCATATCACCTAGCTTCCCCATTTAGTACCTGAAAACTTTTTCTGAGGGGTGGGTGGGGGGCGGCAGTTCACACACCGAGTTTAGCACAAATAACAATGCTCAGAAACACCATTGTCTTATATGATCATTACTCCTCCCCCAGTCTCTTTGGAAAACATGCTAATATTAGTTCACTGTGTGATTTCTCTTCGGATATGTCCATCATGTCAGATCATTGTCAAAACTGTGAGATCCACCTTGTCAAGGGCTGGCCTTGGAAGAACTGAGCCTCGGGTCCTTCTCTAATAAAGAAGAAAACTATCCAGCTCCTGTTAGATCTTTGTCAATCTGCGCTCCAGTCCAGCATTCCGCTGTAACTCCGGCGGTGGCCAGGTAAGATTGGGCAGGCAGGCAAGCATTGAAAGACAAGTCTCGTATGAAATTGGTCCACCGTTGATATGTTCTTTATCAGACTGGCATGTGAGGAAAATTGGTACACAGACACCAAAACACACTCTTAGAGCCACTGGACTGGAGGAAGACCCCGGTGTCTCCCACAGGGAGAGCCACCTGCTCGCTTTAGGTTTTGGCCTGGACACAATTTTCAGTGGCCAGCTGGCAGCAGTCATACAAGTATGAGTTGGCTGGTGAGAGGTGAGAGGAGCTCCACAGGCCCACAGGAGGGCAGAGGACAGACTACAGGACCAGACGGGGAGTGTGGAGGACACAATCGGAAGAGGTTTGGAGAGATTTTGGGACAGGAGTGGAAGACTTTTTTTTTTTTTTTTTGTTCCCCTCTTCTCTGACGTTGAAATGACACAGTGCAAGGAGGAAGACAGGACATAGAGAGATAAGCACATAAAGACGTCTTAACCGCCACCAGATCTGAAAGAAGAGAAAAACACAGGTCAGGAAAGTAGGAAAACAGACGACATGCATAGATGACAGAGGATGAGGATGCTTGAAAATGGATCTTCTTAACGAGGTAGGAAATTTTAAAGAATGAAGCATGAAAGCATTAAAAGAGAGTGATGCTGTATTAAAAAGTGTCAGATTGTGGATGACTGTATAAGTAGTCAATCTGAGGGGAGGACAGGAAAGATGGAGGGGGGTGGGATGTTTTTCTTCACAGACAGGACATCAGATGGTTGTTATACCTTCCCCTCCGAATGTTTCTGCATCATTTCAGCACAAATTGAGAGAAAAAAACAAAATGTCAATACTTGTCAATGAAGCATATTATAAAACTGATCAGCTTGAATACAACTCAGATAAATGCGTGTCAACAGTACAGCTGTGCAACAAAAGATCGTTCATTCTCCAGTTATAGTTAAAGTAGAAGCAGAATTTGATATAAAATGGAATATAAAACACAAATTAATGTTTGAATAATTTTCTGTCACATTGGATTCACAATTGTACCATAATTCAGATTTTAGAAATAAAACATGAATCAAATAATGACTCAGTCATTCAATCCATTATTCATCAACCAGGCCTTTCCAAAATATTTCTTGCCAAATTGTAGTGGTGGAATTACATTCAGCAGCTCTACAGCAGTCATGGCTCTGACCATCTCAAGCCCATAGAGCGTCGCAGGGCATTTCACCAGACACTACTCTACAACAGAGGGCTGAGTGGGAAAAAGAAATCTTGCTGCTCACAGGTCATGCAAACATGCAGACACTTAACGTCTCACCCTAAAAGGACCGACTGTATGTCAAAAGTCTTTAAAAATGCAGTCTTTCAATTAGCATCAGCCCCAAACATGAATGAGCCTAAGTGAGAATTGGTGGGAGCAGTCCTTTTAGGTCAGAACATAAGGTGTGAACAATAGCCAGCAAACACCGAACCAGCAGCGCAGAAGATGCACCGCAGCGAGTGCATTTAAGGATTCTGTCTACAGGAGAAAGACTACAGGCTAAAACAGCACCATAGGGAAAACCTAAAAAGAGCTTGCTGTGTTTATGTCGTGGGGGAGGGACTTTCAGACGTGGCACCAGTGGAGTTAAGGGAGATCAGCTCTGATGGTCGTGGGAGAGTTGCTGATATGGTTCCTATCCTACACTAAATAAATGCTGGATTAGTAAACGTGGGGAGGGGAAGGAAAGGTGCAGGATGGAGCTCATAGTTTATAGACAGATTTGATCAAAGTAAATAAAACAAATCGGTGTCAATATGGATATAAAATGACAAAAGCAGTTCAAGCATTAGCACGTCTCAGACTTGACTCCCCATTTCCCTTCCCTGTGTCACAAACGGGCATCTATTTCAGAGGTGTGAGAGTGGGAGGGGCAGGGGGTCCTTTCGGTGGAAGCAGACAGGTACACAAAGGCATGCCAGAGCTCTTACTTAAATCCCCATCCTGTTCCCCCTAGGACTATAGCTGCCAGGAGAATAGCACCTGCGATGGACCCTATTATGATATTGGTGCCACTTGGACCTGCGCAGAGGAAGGAGGGGTGAGGGAAGGGTGTGGAGGAGGAGGAGGAGGAAGAGGAGGGGTAGAAACAAAACAACACCACTAAAAAAAACACACTTCAGAAGACAGCATCAACACGGTACATCAACAACATCCACCAGAGAAAGGCAGACAGAGAAAGAGGAAGATGATGGGATAACTGCAGACAGATAAGAGATGAAGGGCAAAGAGGAGGACACCGGCACGTGGGGTCGATGCGGGAGAACGGGCGGGTGAGCAAGGGAGGTCAGCGAGACAAGTTACCAAAAAAAAAAAAAGGAAAAATGAAGGAGAGAGTATTTTATTACTTTGTTCTCATTCTCCCTCTCCTGCTCTTTCAGCTGGACACCCTCTTGCTCAGGGTGGCTTTGGCTTTTTTGGCCCTAAGAGAGCAGCTGCTCAATATCTCTGTGTCATTGGCAGACTGCAAGAAAGTAAGGAAGACACTTGAAGATGAGAGTGCCTGAAAGACATACATCACCAGCACAGACAGACACAGACACAGACACAGACACACACACACACACACACACACACACACACACATCAACATACTGTGCATGCACATGGATGGAAAAACATGTCAACACCCTCCCCAATACTGAAAAACAAGACGCAGCAGGAAGAGAAACACTGTATGGCCTAAATATTGACGTTAATGTTCTCACAACGATCAGGTGAACTGTTCTTTGTGCTTGAGGGAAAGATGCTGTGCTCTGTTTCATTACATAAAGAAGCTACAGGGATGATGGGAAGAAAAATGAGGGGGATATGAGAGGTGGACAGAAAAGAGACACGTGTGGAGTTTCAGAGCCGCTATGGACCTTTTTTTTCGGGGCCTGTCGGGACTGTGGGCTCGGGGATGGGATCAAAGACGCTGCAGTCCTTCCCCGTGTAGTCTCTGTCACAGATACACTTCACCTCATTACTGCAGGTCTGTTAGTAAGAGATTTAGATTAAAATTTCATGCAATGCCTGCTAGTAGACAAAGATGAGCAGAAGTCAAAAACATCCGTGAGTTAAAACAGAGTGATTTCAACTTCAGTACTGAAGACATAGTTCAATCTTTTATATAATATCTATCATGGTTAAATATAATAATTTAATTTCTTTTATAATATAAATAACATTTATATGTCTACACATCTTTTAGCATGTAAATGCTGCAGCAGACAGAGAGAAAGAATAAAGCTTTGTTATAAAAATAACAGCTATATTTAAATGTAAAGCAGGTCCTATAGGTATATTATAGATAGTAAAATGCTTTTGAAACATCAGTAATCATGATTTTGTTTTTTTACCCCATGGTCAGAGCAGATCCGTCCAAAATTGGATCCTGCACAAGTGCTGAGGTTGAATGCTGCCATAGGGAGGCAGCGTCGCTCCAAACACATCATGTTGGGGCCGCAGGGAGTGCCATCCTCCACATAGCCCAGATCAGAGCCATCCTCTAGCAGAGCATGGCCGCCTCTGAGTGAAACATCAGAGGGGTAGGGTGAACAGGTTTAGGGACACAGCAATCAAACTTTTATATTACGTTGTTTCTAGCAAGATCAGCTACCTGCAGTCCAAGTACTTTCCCTGATGGTAGAGGGTGAAGCTGGTCACCTCACCCTGCAGATCTCCAAACTTTGGCTTCATTGTCACATTGGCACAAAACAAGAAGCCACAAAACACATCCCTGAAACAGAAACGTGAACACAAACTTGGGTTTATATATTGATATTCCAAAGTCAACTGGCCAATTTTACATAAAAACACACTGCTTTCTGCATTTTTGTTCAGATTTGAAGAGGTAGCTGAGAGGCAATTCAGACTCAAACTCAAGCCATTGAGCACTTGCTTAAGTTGAGCCAGCCCAGTTTTGCACATTATTGTCATTGTTTTACAACAGTGCCAGTAAAAGGGAAAAAGGGAAAGCGATACAAAACTCACTGCTTGTTGCATTGTAGCCAGCCCTGGCCTTCAGGGCCTGGACCACAGTTGCCTTTTTCTGTCCCTTCAGCATTCAGCTTCTCATAACAAAACCTGTCTGCGGCGTCTGGGAGGGCAAATAACCATAATTATATTATGTTAATATTATAGATTGAGACTGCTGCCAAACTGGGTCGGATAGTAAATTCATAAAACTTGCATGCTTCCTTGTAAAAGAGAAGGCAGTGTATACTCACTGTAACCCCAGAGTCCCTTACACTGGCCCTCACGAGTTCTGCATCGTCCACTGTAACATCGGCCCTGAAGAGATGAACGATAATTATCACGCATGTGTGAGAGTGAGCTGCAGGCTGGAGAACAAGCCCCAAACCAGCCCTTACCTGACTGTTATCACACATGTAGCCATCCAGTTTGTGGACATTATGAGGACACTGCACCAAAAAAAAAAAAAAATAAAAAAATGTTCATAAAGGATTGGATGTGCAAATGGAACTTACAATTTTTGTCCATTGTTTCACACACTCAACTTACTTGGCTGGAGTCTCCAGTGCAGGTTTCAGGGATATCACAGTCATTCACAGCATCACGACACACCACGCCTCTCCGCTCATACTATGGCACATCATCAAAAGGCATTACCATTAAATATGACAATATTAGGTTGTTTTTTTGTTTTTTTAAATATCAATGTTGAGGATGAAGTTACGTATATGAGACTGGAAGCCAAATGTGTTGTTTGATCCAAAGAGGTATCTTGATCCTTGCAGAAATTACATTGTCATAGTCAGAGGATTTGCATGACTCAATGCAAAAAAAAGGGCAACTCACCTTGCAGCCACTGCAGCAGAGCCCATTGCTGCACATGGCATCATGGGTAAGTGTGCACTTTTTACAGCAAGCTCCTCCACTCCGGGCACATTCCTGCAGGCACACACATGAATAGATGCCATTAGCTCAGAGACAGACAGAGCATGGTGATGCTGCCCATCTGAGGCAGATCTGGCTTTCATGCTGTGATATCCAAATGGCTACTCACCACCTGGGATCCACAATCACACTCTTCCCCTGGCTCAACAAAGCCGTTCCCACACTCAGGAGGGTCCAGCAGCTGAGAGATGCACAGGGACATATAGGGACACATATAAGCACATATGTAAGTGGGAGACAGATGGACAAGACATGCGTCCATGTGTGTGTAATGTAGGAGGTTGCTTTCTGTAACTTTGGTCCTATAAGTAAACATGTTCTTCTGTAAATTAGGATAATCAATGAGTTCATTAATAGTGATACTCAGAGGCGGCTCCCATTACCACGTCCTACAGCCCCACATGGTCCTCACCTTGTTGGGCTTGTTGAAGAGGCAGCTCCCTCCCCCCTGGAGCAAGAACTGGATGTACTCGTCAACACTGCAGCGAGAAAACTTTCTGGGCAGATAGTATCTGTGTTCATAAACACAAACAAAGACACACACACACAAAGATCGAGTACAGGACATGATAGAGAAAATAAAATAATAAACAGCACAATGTATTTGTGCCAGTAAGAAATGCCAGCACTGCTGTGGGTGTCTGTGCTATCACTTTGAAATCTGATAGAAATGTTACCATCTGTAGAAATATATTACTCAAATAAATAATTGAAATCTTTGTTGTTACATCTAGTAAGGAAAGCCTAATCCAAATAACTAAAAGATTAAATACTTTTACGTCACCATTAATATTTCTTTCATAGTGGTGTGCGTGCTGATATCTGAACAAATTTGCTTAATGCATCAAAAACAAGCTTTGATCATCACCTCTTCAGCACATTGTAATGAAAGTCAAAGCAGTTACAGATGTTTAATATTCTAATTGAGAGAAATAAACTTAAACAGCCCTGCGGTGGGGCCAACAACAAGGAGGCCATGTTAAATGTGTGGTTTTTGTTGGAGTCTTACCCCGTGTCTTCCATGATACAGCCCAACCAGGCATCTGGGCACCTGCAGTCCCCTGTGAAGAGGAAGAGGAGGAGGACACAGAAGGGAGTGGGAGAAAAGTGATGTAAGTGAAGTAGAAATCAAGCATAATGCCATATGTTGGAAAAACAGCTTTGTGAGCAACAATGAAGAAAGCCTCCGAAAGTGACAGAGGTATATGTTGCGTGCTCTGAGGCCTTGCCCTGACATTCAATGAAGGACCTGATGGCTCTCCAAACGTCAATCACAAGGCCCATTGTCCAGCAGCAACACTCTTACCCCCGCCCCCTTCTTGGATATAGGTGACTGCTGGATGTGGATACCAATGCAGAGCCAATGACCACAGTTAACTGTCCCGCCACTCACTTGCACAGCTATCAATTGATCGTTCCCACACTGATCTGCCGCTCCCTGCTTTGTTGATTTATTCAAGGGATAGAGATGGATCTCTCCATCCCACCAACCTGTGCTTTAAAGCTCTTCCAGTTGTTTCTTACCTGCAGAATTGCGGGCGTTATTCCACCTCATCCCGATGTTCTGGCCAAGACTCTGGCACAAAGTAATGGCCATTGCTCCAACATTCCCATACTGAAAGAAAACATATAAAAATAATATAAATCCATATTATGGGGCAGATTTATTGTGAGATGGGAACACTACTATTAAATCTTCAGCGTAACTTGATTTGCACTAAGAGGAACGGGGAGAATTGGCCCGGCTCTCTGTGAACAACGCACACACAAAATGTGATGTCATGTGCATAACCATCTCCTTGCTCTGGCTTGATATTTAGTCAGATACAATAGCAGTATAAATTGTGTTGCAATAAAATGGGAATTAAACTTGGCTCTGTTAGTCCAGACCTTAAACTATTTGTTTTAAATGGGCTCAACTTTTTTTTTTAAGTAATTACATTTAGTTTTACCAATAAAGGGTACATTTTTTTATTTGTGTGAAGCAATAATAATAAGTAAATTAAATTTACTAACTTTACTTAAACCATGATTAATCCTGACTTGTCTAAATGAATCCTCCTAATGCAAAAGTGAGTGGAGGCTTTTTAGTTTGTCCTCACCTCGTTGATTCCTCCTCCCCTGCTTAGAGAACACACTCCTCCTGTGTAGGCTGTCCCACTGCGGCTGCTATGAAATGTACGCCCTCTGCGGTACGCAAAGGAAAAGAAAAGAAAAGAAAAAAAAAAACAAATAAATAAAAGCAAGGAATAATTTTAATTAAAATCTCAACCAGCATCCAAATATCATCAAGACATAATTTGGTTTAAATGAGATTTTCTTACGAGAAAAGATGGACAACATCACTCTGGTCTTTGATGTTATCCTTCCTGTACTTCATGAAGTTCTGCAGTGTTATCAATGGGTCTTCAACGACCGGCATCATATTTTTAGAGATCCAGGTCTCCATGGCAACCAGCACGATCCTCGTGTTCAGCTGCTCCTTGTAGATCTGGGGACAAAAATGTCCATCAGTCTCCCGCTTCGTTGGCCTGGCACCTGTACTGCAAGCACTGTGCACAAAGAGCTGAGCAATATCTGGGATAAATTATTTCCAAATGTGGAAATGAGCGCGCACACACATTTTCTGACAGGTGGTGGTGTGTGTACATAGAATTTAGCAGGAGGAGGATTATAATCCTACAAAGAAAGCTCTTACCGCATCTGCCATGTTGACCACTGCTTTGGCAAAGTTCTTGGTTTGGCTGCTTGAGCGTCGCAGCTGTACAAACTATGGCAAGACAAAAGCACACAGATGGTGTAAGAGGTGGATTATACTGGCGCACGCACACAAACACATTTGAATATCTATACTGTAAGGACCCTAATCAACACAGGGTGTCATTGTTTTCATTTCTGTGTGTTATGCAAGTTAGGCAAGACTAACCACAACAAAAATAAGCATTTGTTTATGCCAAAGTTGCCTTCCTCTTGTGATGCTGTTATCAGGTAGCACAGTAAAAGCACCAGCTTTGAAGGAGAGGATATTCCTGAGAAACTAGACAAATACCTGTCTTGATCAAATACGCTGACATGATTAATAGTTTGAAGCACATTTAAGTAAACACCCATTTTCTATAGTTTATAGTTGTCTGTAGCTTTAGCTTTATCTCCAGCTTTTTTTGTTTGTTCGTTTTATCCTGGCTTTTTGAAGATAGTTTCCACTGATGTAGGAACATCTACTGTTACAATAACATACTAATGAACTTACCAGTCAGTTCTGTAGTGAAATTAAGCTACATGTTGTCCCTGTGACTTCTAAGTGCAGTTTGGTTTCAGTGCCAATGAAGACGTTCAATGTTTAACCTGTTCCTTTCCACTCCAAATGTTAGCCTTTATTTTCATGAGATTTTTTACATCAGAACAAACTAACAGTAATATACCATAAAAAAAAAAGCACCAATTTGGTAGAACAGCTTCTCTGACCTGAAAATATAAAATTTTCCTGCATAACTTGGCAGCCAAATGTTCTTTTGACCCACCATTTCATTGTCATTGACCACCATCAACTCAATGTATTTGGTCTCAGTCTGCACGGAGGGTTTGCGAACAAATCTCTTGGAGCGCCTCAGCCTCCCAGACACCTGCTGCTCCTTCATTTGGTCCGGCCTGTCATCAGCACCATCACCTCCTCTGCTGTCCCACTCACTGTCTTCTGTACAGTCTGCACAGAGGACGTTTACCGCAAATGTACAATTATGCAATATAAACAGCACCCATGGACTATTAACTAACATTTATTTTAAGATTAGTAAATATTGACATCACCATACGATGTGATGTGATAAATGATTAGTCTGTGCTAGCTAGTGGGTACACTCGTGTACCTTCACAGCCTGATGGGGCAAGTCTGATATCAGGCATCCTGCGGATTAAGTGAGCACCATCCTCCTGCAACAGAATATGTTCAGATGTCATAAATGTGACAAAGTCTGCATCCGGGGAAAAAAAAAAAAAAAAATAAATAAATAAATAAATAAAACTAAAACGTCAGCTCTGATTCAAGGACTATTTACCTTATTGGTCCCATTGAGAACAGGTTCAATCTCATAAGAGAAAAAGCCATCAGAGAACATGCCGCTGAAAACCAACAAAGAGAGCATGAGGTGGAGAGCGGGACAGTGGAAATGTCTTTAGAACCAGCTAAAGGTAGAATCAGGCTCACCACAGGCCATGGCAGGTAGAAACAGCTGCCCAGGACTCTGGTAAACCCCTTAACCTTCCCTGGTAGTAGCAGTGCTCCCCTCCCTGTGGAGATAACATATCCATGTTTCATCAGTCATTACTGACACACTTCCTGCCTCACCAGGTATGATGATAGGTCACATCCAAGGACAAACCTCTCACACTTATTGTGCGTATTGGAATACCGTCTTCCCCTAACTCCGCCTTGGCATCTATGGAACTGTATGTGACCTGCTTGTGTCCTCCACTGACAACAACCATAGAGGTCGACTCAGCACGAGGATCTCTTCAATAAATCAACGCTCATCTTGCCCACACAGTTAGATCCGAGGATTCAACATGGAGTAATTGTGGTAAAGGTGAGCTTCAATTGAGAGATACAAGGCGAGAGCACACCTAGACTACTGCAGCAGAGCCCTGGCTTTAATCTCCTGCAAGCTGAACAAGGTCATGGCAGTGAAGACAAACCAACAGGAGAGCGGAGAAAAGTGAGATAGGCTGGTTTCACCTGGATCACATTCAGTTCAGCAGGTGTCTCAGATTGACAAAACAACGCCTCAAACGCCTTAGTGCTCTGAACGAAAACAAAGGGGTTTTGACGACAAAGCTCTGGCTGGTGACGCACTGCCCTGAATGCATCACGCCTGTTGTGTCCAGCAGTGGTGGCAGTGGCAGCAGCAGAGGCGTCATGTGAGGCCTCCGTCCAGCTGAGCGACAATCTGGCCTGACTACAGGTCTCCATCCCCGGCTCTGCAAGCCGCCCCCGGCCCCCATCGCTCATACAACACACATACACCCGCAAAATGACTCCTCCCTGATTCCAAACATTGTCTTTGCCTTTGTAATAACTGGCATTTTACTCTCCATTTTCCCTCCTCATCCTCTCTCACTGGTTTTGCTCTTCCCTCCCTCTCAGTGTTCTTTCATTCTCTTCGATGCCAAGAACTAAATGACACTGCTGAGCTGACTGGTTTCTATGGAAACAGGCTTGTGATTGGTCAGGAGGACCGAGCGAGAGTTTGGAGCGATTGTGGGTGGGGACATTGAGTGCTGCTTGGGTAAGGTGGGTGGCAATTTGGGAGGGAGGGGTGGGGGGGGGGGGTCAGTAAGTGGCACACTTGCAGAAGGAACAAAAAAATAAATAAATAAATAAATAAAAAATACTAGCCTTCCCTCTTTGCTTTCAGACTGCAGTGACATTCCTCTAGTCAGCCCTGACAAGCACAAATCACATTACATCTCAATGCTTTCATTAATTTCTCAATTATGTCTTGAAGACCAAGATGCTGACTTTACACCGCAGCCTTTTCTTTTGGCTGAGGCCACGGAGCTAAGACACATCCAATGAATTGAATATGTATAATCCCTACGGTCACAATGCAACACTGCAAAATGCCACTTTTGTAAAAAGATTAAACTGTAAAATATCCAGTATGAAATACAGACAAAAAAAAAAAAAAAAAAAAAAAAAAACAACAACTAACAAAAAGCAGGTCTTTTAGTTCCAAAAATAAAACTTCGGCCACATTACCGTAACATCATAAATTATCTTACACAGTTAGCTCTAAACAATGTGAAGCAATGCATCACACTGATTTCTGGGCCATAAACTCCAGTGTAATCTCTGGAGTGTAATCTCTCAGGCCCGAATGCTTCAATCTCCGGTCTCATCATTAATAATCTGCTTTCTATGGTCAAACAAGTTTACTTTCTAAAAACCAGTCAGAACACACCCTCACCTCACATGCAAAAAAATAAAATAAAATAAAATAAATAAATATTTAAATCTTACCACAGACTGTGAGGGTCGCCCATCCTGGTTGAAGTGCCTCTCCACATAGTCTAAAGACAGGAGGTGGCTGCAAGTAGAAGAGAGACAGCATGAATATCTCCAATGGTATAATTTTTATCAGCATGTAATCAAAAGTGGTTTGATCAGGGTAATTTTCCATCACTTGCTCTCCATGTTAATGCATTTCACAAAGAACAAGTGAACATATTAACATGTGGTGTTAATAAAAATCAGTGGAAACTCATAAACATCCCGCTGTGTGTATCTATGTGTGTGGCACTCCACATCCTGTAGTGTAACATAATAGAGGCACTAAATGCATTTGCTTAAGTGGAGGGAAATGCTAATGAGAACAGCTGCAGTAAATTTAGGGCACCCACTGATATTAGCGTGTAGAGAAAAATTAAAACAAAGCAGATCTCATAATTTTGGACGGTGATACAAACTGGTTCAGCTCCAGGTCTAGCGTGAAGGTGTGTCCAAAGGCTTCCACTTGAAAACAGCTCTGAGCCAAGTGAACAGGCTGAAATAAAAAAAATAAAATAAAAAAAAAAAAAAAAACAGGAAGAGAGACAGATTTGACAGCTCATATATTAAAGTGTAACAAAACAATTGTGCTTCAGCATGTTGCTTTGAAAAAGTGTAATGAATAATTCAATAGAATCAATACTGCGTATGCACTAAAAGCATCTGAGCAGCTGAAATAATATGATTGATATAGTCCTCATTGATCTACAGCAGCTGCCAGCATTCAGGCAGCCATGACCTCAGAGACTTATGGCTGTTTAAGAGCTCAGGTGCAGTTTTGAGATAGAGATGGATGGAAAAAGGCTTGACAGAAGGAGGAGGAGGAGGAGAAAACTTTTACTGGTGTCACTTATATTCAGCCAAGCTGTGCCAAGGTCTCCAACAGAGATCAGCCAGAGGAGAGGAGATAGCAGAAATTTATTTAAGACTAAACAGTGAGTCTCTTCAGCAGCTCTGACTGTGCCGGTGTGGCTTTGATCCAGGCTGCAGTGAGTCACTGGGCTTTTACTCTAAAGCATGTCACTCTCCAGAGATGATGGACAACAGATTTATTTTTTCTGTCCAATGTATTCTGGGTTTCATTTAGCTCATGTGGTGAACACCATCATCAATATCAGGCAGCAGACTCAAAAAATAAATAAAAAAAATAATAAAAACCATCAACATTTATTTTATAGCTTGCTTTGTCAAACTAAAAGAGCCCAAAAGGAACATAACTGATACTATAAAGTAACTTATTTAGTGAAGCCAAATGCTGCTTCGTCTGTTTTCCAAAAAGTTCAGCTCATCTGCTGCTGCTTCTAAATTTCACGGGTTGTTTACTTCAACACGATCATCATTTGTATTTTAATCAATGGACTTTTTTCTATCGGTTGCTGTCTTTGAAGGATGCAGCATCGGTCCTGTTTAAGCCCTTCTTTCCTCCGGGGACAGCAACATTGATCTTAACTACAAGCCTTCAAACTGAAGATTCCAGCGTGCGTAATGAGTCTAATGTATTTTCTCCTAGCAGTTATATGAGCTACATCATATCACCCTGACAGAGAGAGACTGAGGGGGGATGGGGAGCGCTCAAGCCTCTTGGACCAAGCAGTACTTCTCACACAGGCCTGTTTCATAATTAATGGGGACATACTTCAACACACCACTGAATAATGAAGAAGTCAGGAGTTCAGCACGACAGTCAGATGATGGGAGATGATGACTGAATGTTTCAGGACGAGCTTAGCTTTGTGATTTGGGGACGACGGCCACTACAAAGATGAGTGCAAATATTTAAGCAGCTCTTTGATTAACTGTGTATTTTCTGTCATGCTGGATCAACACACAAAGCATGTCAGAAGGTGTTGGTTTCAAAACTTTTTGCCAAATGTGACAACTGGAACGCCAGAGCTTCCCCGTGAACAAATGTCCACAAAAAAAAAAAAAAAGAAACCAACAAAAAACAAAAACAACTCCTCATCTGTCCTGGTTTCATCCAGCTGGCATGACTCCACCGTGGACATTCAGAGGGATTTTCAGAGACTAACTGGGTCAAAATCACAAGAAACCAAAGACTACTGCAAGACACCACCCTGCACTGTCTTCCCGCCTGAGCAGCAGAGAGCCAAGAGCTGCGCTGTTCAACAGACAGAAAAAATGAGGGACCCGTGGAGAGGAAAACAGCCTGGCTTGATACCGTCACACTGCTGTACTTCCACATGGACCTGCTGCAGCTCTACAGTTAGTGAATCCTGCTTAGTAAGGCCGAATACTGAGCACAAGACCTTTGACTCTGGAAGGGGTTGAATTCATTTACCTGGACAATAAGCTTAGACCACCATTTTATGACTTTGGTCGAAGACACCTAATGTATCTAGCTGTTGTATGAGATCATAATGAATTTTCTGATTAAAAAGCTATTCTCGTATTTTGTTCATGAGGGATACTTCCTTTTTAATCAAATTATAGTGAGATTAATCTATTTCTAATTTGGCTAGGTGAGTCCTGAAACTTTGCCAAGGACCCCTGAGAGTCCATGGCCCCCATATCAAGACCACTGGGTTGGGAATTCACAGACATAATGCAGTTCAGTGTGCAAATATATAACTTCTGAAACAAGAGTGAAACAGAAGGCGTTTAATTCCAGACTCAAAAATTACCAAAGTGTCTCCAGTGCTGTTTTTCACCCGGGTATCCAAGTAGTCACGAGCCATTTCCTCCTCTGACTTGATCTGCTGCACCAGCCGCTTTGGATAGGTGACTTCGGTCGCAGGGTCCCTGCCATCCGGCCGCCCCGCCAGAGTGAACCAGTCCCACGTGCCTTCATCCTGCACTGGGCTCCTGTCCTCACCTGCATGTGGCACAAGGACAGTCAGCATGGGCCTGAGGGTGTGCAGTGGGCGTGGCCAGGTGGTGACACACCTGAGCCTGCCTCATTCTGACCTTGTAATGCTTAAATAAGGAGAGCACATTGTAGAAACTGACTGAAAGTGATGCAATTTAAACAGGTCACACCGTAAGCAGTCATGTCACTGGGGTTTCTTTATGATGATGGCAGGGTGACCTAATTTATCACAGCAAGTGATGTTTTGTTACATTTTTGCCTATATTTCTTATAATTGTGTTGGATATAATGAAGTTAGGACAAAAACAAATTAATGAACTTATTATATAGTTTATAGGCTCTGTGGCAGATGTGGTAGATATACATACAGGGACTATACATCTTCACATTTTAGCAGCCTAGCAATCAGTCAGGCAGCAAAACACATTGCCTTGGTGACAAGTTATACCATCTGGCTTTAAGATAAGTGTTGGATAAAACACTCTTGGAAATGTTATGGGTACTTTGGATTCAGGCGATTGGGCTGCTTTGGAAATGTGTTGATGCAGCAAATCTACCGCATCGGAGGAGCTTTAAGGCCACTGGGCTGCCTGCCACAGAGACCCCACTACAATAAAAACCACAGCCTGCACCGAGGGGTTAGAAAAGTGCTGGTGCAAGGAAATGAAAAGGGTGCCCCCGCTCAGGGCTCAGTATCCAAACCCCCTCTCTCTCTCTCTTACCTGAGACTGCAAGCCTCTCGCCCACTGCAGCAAAGACCATGAAGCACCACACCGCCAGCATGATCTTCACATATTCCTCCGGATTACAACATCGAGAGAGCCGCAAAAAATAAATAAATAAATGAAATTGCCACGAACCCGGCCGATGGAGGGGAGGAAGAGCGACCAAAAAGAAAGGAGATCGGAGCAGAGGGAGGCAGAAATGATGGCGAGGATCCAAAGTGATCTGCTAAACATCTGATGATCTGCGTCCTCTCATGGCTCCCCCGCTCTGTGCCGCTGTCTCCCTCCCTCTCTATCGCCCCAATCAGCTCCAGCCGACGCCGCTACGGAGGGTTTCAATTTGCATATCAGAATAATGAAAAATGAAACATTGCCCAGGTGTGAGGCGGATCGATCAGTGGGGAAATAGGGAGGAACGGGAAAGTGCGCACGGCGGATTCATGGCTGTGCGTACGGATGAGCTTGTGTGTGTGTAAAAGCCAATCTGCGGTATGCGGAAGCGAGGAGAAACGCGTTTGGGTCTGCGGAGAGGAGGAGACATGGGACCGTGGTGCCCTCCCTCATCCCGGCAGCCGCCTCCTCCCGTTGCCATGCAGCTGAGCGAAGGGAGAGGATGCTGAGGTGCACGGCCGAGGAGAAGTCCACAGTTCATTCATCGTCTGAATGCGCATGGTGCAGTAGCTCTGACGACTGCATGTCTGCAGAAGATGCAGGTGTGTCGTGCTCCAGCTGACAGACAGACCTGCAGGATATTTTTGTCACTGCAGTTTGTCCTGTAACTACTGCGATTACTGAGGACTATAAGCATAATATATGGCCATAATACTTCCATCACCACAGGTTTAGCCTCAATACTGGAGGCTGCAGCTCCAATTACTGGAGTTGTGTATGAGGGGAGGTCAGCCTGTTTCCCCCTTTTGATATTTCCAAACACTCATTTCCACTTAATGGGAACACTGTGACATTTATCATTTTAAATTGAAGCTTTCAAGAACACAGTGAAAAATGCAACAAAAAAAAAATGTCTATACTGTGTAGGCCTATTTGTTGGCTGGAGGCAGTGCGCTGTTTAATGGGTGATTATGAACTTTGGAAATAAGCAGCATTATTAAGAATCTGAGGATATAGTCAAGCTGGCTATGGGAATTTTAATGCTACCAATGTGTTTCAAAATACTGCGACTACCTCCCCACTGTGACAGGTTCTGTGTGATGTAGGAGTGCAACTGTAAATCTCACAGGACGCAGTTAACTGGTTCCTTGTTCAGAGCCATAAAAACAACGAAGAGCCGAAGTGCTGCTTCAACCCTGTGAGCTTCAGGGTTGGCTTCCTTGATGCAACAGCTCACCAACAACACATCCCACTAATGGAGGCACTGCCAACCCCCTCTGAATATTTCATCCACCGCCTTTGACACTAACAGGGACTGAGACAGTCCCACCCCCCATTACCTTTCAGAAATTAGGCCGGCTGCTTGGATGCTTCATGTCCAAACAGCTCAGTACGACAGGGCCTATCGACTCAATCCAAACGGCATCATCATTCAGCAGCTCCACTGGCCATTTGTCTGGTTTCTCAGTAGTACACGGAGCGCTCCTGGCAAAGTGTTGCAGGCATTTAAGCATTCACTGGATGCTCAGCTGAGTAACAGAGCTGCAGGGAGACATGTGAGAGAAAGGAGGGTCGTGCATCAGATGGGCGTAATGGACATTTCTTTAGATGCCATGGGGATACAATTTCTCCACTTCAGGGAATATCTACTCTAGAACAAGAGGGGACACAATTGGACTTTCAGAATATCTATAATAAAACACGTGACCAGCTGCCCAGTGAGATGGAGATACACTACCCTCTGCTGTGCAAACAGCTGAATGACAGCCACACCTGACGCTGCTCCATCAGTATGGCACAGTTTTCCCACCAGTGTCGCAGGTGGAGATTGGCTTCTCTCTGGCAGGACTATAACTCTGCTGTAGTCAGAGTTTACCTCTTTCCACAACCATAAAGCTGTTATTTTAAGCGCACTGTTCATTTATTTCCGTTTCACCACTGACCTGTCTCCTGCTTGTGTCCACTCAGCTGCTCTCTGCAGAGCAATCAGCTTCATCAGTATCAGGTGCTCATTAGCAGCAGCAGGTTATAAGAGAAGCTGAGAAAAGCGGCGGCCTCTCTGTCAGACCACAGAAACCTTTACCGACCCAGAGATGGATGGAGTCCCCGGCCCGTCCCGGCGGCTCCTCAGCTGCACCTACCCGGCCTGTGGCGCGTCCTTCACCCGGGAGTGGAAGCTGAAGGAGCACGAAACGACGCACACCGGCGCGGTAAGGAAACACTTACGGTTAAACAGACACTTTAAATGTGGCTATGGGGGGAAAAGTAAAGCTGTTTGTTTCCACATTTGCACGCAGCGGCCGTGTCAGTGTACCGTTGCGGGCTGTGGTCGCCGTTTCTCTAGAAGGTCCCACCTGAGCCGCCATCTGCTCCAACACGAAGGGCTGAAACTATTCAAGTCGGTGCCAACTCTTCTTACTTTTTATTTTAAGTCTTACTGCCCTCGGTCACAGCTCCTGTTGGATTTGTTTTTCCTCCAGATGCAAATTTGCAACCTGCACCAAAAGTTTCTTCGACTCCAGCAAACTGAAGAGACACGTGCGCTGCAGCCACGGAGAGAAAAGCGAGTCCTTCAAGGTTTGTGGAGATCCGTTTCTCCACAAGATGGCGACCACGGAGCGCATTTTAACCTTTAGCTTTAATGCTCCTGATGTTGGCGGATCTGTGTTTAACTCCCTGGTGTTACGCTCTCCCACAGTGTAACCAGCCAAACTGCTCTTTGACCTTCAAAAAGCGCAGACTGTTCAAGTTGCACTTAAAGACTCACGGAGTTCCTGCAAAATTCAAGTATGTCTGCAGTAGAGCAATGTTAAGTCTAGCATGCATGCATGCATTGGCTGCAGCTTGTCAGGAGTCTAAATAAAATTCAGGCATTCAGCAGGAGACGGATGAGTTGGTGAGTGACCTGAGCCAGTTGATGAAATGTATCTTTCTGGTTTCAGGTGTTCGAAGGATGGATGCACCTTCACGTTTGACTCTCATATTGACCGTAAAGCCCATGAGAAGAAGCATGCAGGTTGGTGTTTCAATCTTAGCAGGAGTCCTTTGATTGTCCAGCCATGTAAAGTTCCTTAATTAAAAGTGGCTTATGGCTTCATTAGCATATAACCTTTTCTTGCACTGAGGGTAATTTATTTGACTCTGTGGTATTTGGTGCCTTTAAAAGGGCCCAAAGGGAGCCAACTGCTGGTGGTCTTGATTTCTTTATACACCCAGTGGCCATTTTGTTTGGTACTTGCAGGTTACCGCTGCCAATATGAAAACTGCCAGGTACTGGAATTAACTTGGGGGAAACTTCAGAAGCACATGGCCAAACACCCAGGTTAATGTTAAAGTATGTTTAAGTACACCCCCAAATGTTTTTCATAGAAGGATGAGTTTAGTTTCTTTTCCTGCCTTTTTTCAAAATGTCTTTCAGCTCCCATTTCATGCCAGCTGTGCAAGAAGGTGTTTAAGAAAGCAGATGCTCTGCGGAAGCACAAACGGGTCCACGCCTCCCATAAGCCTGTGCTGGTCTGTCCCAGGGATGACTGCCAGGCATACTTCTCTACAACCTTCAACCTGCAGCACCACATCCGCAAAGTGCACCTCAATCTCCTCAAATACAAATGCTCCTTCCCTGACTGCCCTCGCATGTTTGCCATGCGGGTATGGAACATGCTTAAATTCTCATGATTTACGTCATACAGAAGTGACACTTGAATAGAAATATAACTATTAGACTGTTTACTCTGATCAGTCACGCCTGGCTGTAGATTTGAAGTAACCTTTCTGTTACCCTCCACAGGAGAGTATGAATAGACACCTGCTTCATCATGACCCAAGTGCCAGCACTCTGAAGGTAAGCCTGACATCCATGTCTCTTGGTGCAGCTGTGGCCTAAAACAATGGTTAGACAGATCCTCTGTATATCTGGCTTGATTCACTGAGTTTTTTTTATTTTTTCCAAGCATGTGAGAATTTTTCTTCAATAGGTGACTACACTAGTACAAAGACATAAATTTATCTTGAAATTTCACATCTTATAACAGAAACATCGGCGGCCTAAAAAATCCTGGCAGAAGCGTTTGAATGGACACCATCTGCCCCTTGTGGAGGAAAATTTGAATCGCCTCTTCGCCCTGCGCATGCGAATCTCCAAACGTGCCAAAGTGGAAACAAACCTCTCGCGCCTCTTCAATGAACGCAAGATCCCGCACTATGTTGACCCAGAGGTCAACCTGCGTAACCTGTTTAGCATCAAACAGTCATCTCCTTTGGAGGAGACACCTGAGGTTGCACCAGTAAAAGGTTAAATTTATATATATTTATATAAAAAAAAATCTTCAGTTTGACTGAGTTTGAACTTTTTTGAGAAATTTGAAATTTGGGTCTCCTTGTTTAAAGTTTTATTTTTATGTAGCTGAAGTACATTAACATTTTAATTTCAAAGTGTATGATTTGAGGTTTAAGAGGATTTCAGATAAATTTCTGTAAAGAAACAGGTCTTGTGTGAAATGATTGTAACATGACATTTTTGACCCAATAAAATGAGTTGTATCTTGAAATTTTAATCATATCTTTAAATTTGGATAAATGAACAGTGCTGGAGGTTAGTTCATGGTGGCAGCTGCTGGAGAGGTAACATCTGTAGGACAAGACTTGTATACGTCCCATCACATTTAAATTAAAATGGAAGGAGCACCTCATTATTGCCATTCAACATCTGTTCTTGTCCAGAATCCGTCTTTTGTACTTCAGTTGCAGACATTGGTTGACATTTGCTGAAGCTCATTAAATATGAACAAAGGACTGAATGAGTAAGAGCTGAGTCACAGAAAGCATGTCGCTTTGTGGGTGGAAAAGACTTTGAACACAAAGTAAGATGAGTCTCAGGTGTCACTTCTCCACTGAAGCTGAACTGTGCCGATTCAGATCTTAGCCTCAGGAATCCGCAGAGGGAATGACATGCTGGACAATTGTAAATCAAGTGAATTTGACCATTATGTTGGGCTATGTAGAGCTGCAAGTCTTTTCAGTATGAATCACAAACCTATTTTACCAATTTTGCTTGTCTAAAAGGCATCTAGCTTTTTTTGGGTAACTGTAATTGATCCTTTGTCTATTTCATTAGAGAATTTAACAAAGGGCTTCATAACTAACCAGTACACAAATATTCCTGACGGGGCATATCACATTTTAATGAGGTGGTTGCTTTGGACTTCTACACAAATTAATCAAAGGTGAAAGCAGATTTTCACTGAAATCCATCTAATGGGCGAATCAAAAATAACCATCTAAACTGAGGGCCCATTAGAAGGATTAAAAAAAATAAATGGTTTTATTACATATTTTCCCTTTTTGGTCTTTCACCATCATGAGGTGAACGGGTGAAGGAAACTAATAGAAACTGAGGCAGTACATTTTTGTTACTGGATATGCATTTTGCTAATTCACAGGTTTTCAAGGTGCTTTCCAGGTATTGTGAAATGAAACCGTTTTTTTCTAAGTAGACCTAAACGTGCACTGTGCTGCTTACATCTAAATTATAGCTGATGTTTTTTGTTTTTTTATATTTTGCTCTGATGGAAAATAATTGAGGACACTACAATTCAATATCATTGGTATCCTATTTTTAAGCACTTGCTGTAACATTCAAAGGCTTCCTTTCACTTTCTCAGGTTCTGTTGAACAGTTCCCTCTTGTGTTAAATAATTACCCTTTTTCTTGGTCCAGCGGCTCAGCTAAATTTTATAACAGCCTGTCAATTTGAGTTTGGCTGGTTTTCTTTGCTCTGCCAAAGGTCATCTTCTCGGCTCTGCCGCCTGAGGCTACTCTCTGCCTCACTAGCTGCTGCACTCCTTGAGGTCCCAAACATTAACCCATCCCACAACAGCCGACCTGCACACAGCACCAACTGCCATTGACTTGCGGTTGTGATTATCTTGGCTTTATTTCCAAAATTGTGTATTTTTCCGTAAATGTGGTTTAAAAGCTGTAGACAAAAGTGTCAATCATAAACTGAGTTCCTCTCAAGAACATTATGAGGCTTTGGACGTGTAGTGAGGTAGGATTTTAGTGTTTCTATGGAGATGCAATGTTTTCTGAAATCTTCATTCTCTTTCTCATCTTGTCGGTGGTGCTTTCAGAGCAAACGGGGCCCCGCAGGTGTGGGAAGTGCCCCTGTCATTTGATGGTCCTAACTGATGGCAGAATTGAAAAGATTTTTCAACAGAAAGTCCTCTAAGATGGATGACGGCATCTGGTGTCACTGATACCAGCTAAACCAACATGCAGACAGTCAACCACACCCTGACCATCCCTGGGCTTTCCGGACAACTACAGGAGGTCTTAAAGGAATTATTTATTTTTTGGGGAGGCGGGGTGATTTTTCCAGGTGATATTATTTAAAAAAACAAAAAACAAAAACGTTTTCACTCTGCATCTGCCAGGTCACCTTATTTTATACGTAGCTGCAATCACCTCATTTAAATACCTTGGTTCTAGCTCTGTATATGAGATGGGAAAAATAATCTTACATTATGTTAATTTGGATCCTGTCTTAAACACCATTCTTGTGACTGTAATTTAGGTTTGACCATCACTGCATCACAACATCTGCCATACCACAGTCCTTTGAAACTCTGTCTTCTGTGGAGCAGTCTTTTTAAACAGGAACAGTTTATTTTTAAATGAAATAAAAATTACATAAAATACATTTTATGTGTCCCCTGGTGGCTCAGCTTGGAGAAACTTACCATTAATTCTCAGTCCGTCCTGTGGCTGCCAGGGTTTGAATATGACTCAACGCCTTTTTCTGCTCATCATTTTCTTTCTGTCACTCCCGTCTTTCCTGTATCAGTATCAAAAATGGCCAAAAGATGTCTTTGAAAGAAGAAGATTTTATATAAATGATTACAATATTTCTTAACCTGTTGACGCCTCCAAAAAGAAGCAAAAGTGGAGTGACTCATCAAGATGAATCATTTGAGCCTGTGGTGACGGGACGCTCGTCTCTGCTCCATCCACAGTTTGTGACTCAGGCTGGGAAGAAAAAAATGAAAGTATGTCTGTTTACATAGCTCTTACCTTAACAAGTTTAATTACAGGGAGTACACATTTCAATGACATTGCTTTGCCCACTCAAGGGCAGAAAAATACACCAATAAAATATCTGAATCACCTTTCTCCTGCTGTGAATCATTTTTATCCTGATGACGCCAGACTCTGGATAAAAATGGCTTTGACCTGTCGGAACAAGTACTACCTCAGTGGTTTTACAAGCAACAAAATGATTCAATCAGGATCTCAACCACAGTGAATGACGGCACTTTTTCCTTTTACCACTAATGCAACAAATAGTAAGATGGCAGTTCCGTGTTATGCTTTCAGTGATTTACCAGGAAAAAAGTGGTAAAAAAAAGAAGAAGGTTTGTGCTTCATAATCATCCCACAATATACCAGAATTAAACTAACAGCATTTTACCTCCACTCAGGGCTAGATGTCATCAGAACCTTTGTCGAAAAAAATTAGGTACACCTGTTTAATTTGTCTAATTGCAGCAAAGGATTATTTTTCTACAAGTCAAATACAATAAGCATAGTGTTTATTACGCTGTTAGGTGCTAGTAGAACTCCAGTTATATCTGGATTAAAATGTGAGGTAGCTGCCAGTGCTACTCCATGATTTTTTTTCCCTCTATCAATAAAACCTCATTCTCTTTGCCAGTTTCCTAATTGAGCAGAAAGTCACATTTCTGCTTTCCAGCCTCATTCACAGTACATGCAGGAGGAAAACCAGGGAGTCACAGGAGGAGGAAAATGCCTCAGAAAATCCCGAAAGAAGGCGATAAATTGAAGTAGGTTAAGCATACAGTCGTCATGCCCTGATTTAGCTGCTTCCTCCAGAATAGATGACCCAAAACACCTTCTCCCCTCCCTTTTCTCCCTTTCCCATGGCCTTGTTTGAACAGAGCGATTCATAGCTGTAACAAAACCTTAATGCCTTCTAAACTGACCGGTTTAAAAATAAACAGGAGATATCGAACAGTCTGTGAACAAGTTTAGCTTCTCTTCCTTCATCAAAGCGTATAGTGCTGCTGCTGGTTGGCAATTTATGTAATATGAGAAGGTTTAAACAAAAAAATATTACCGACAAGTGCTCACAAGGTTCTTTAAAAAGGACAAGGTCAGACTGGCTCTGAAATCATTTTGCTATGTGGGTGAATTATGTTTAAAAAGGGTTAGGATTAAATATGTATATGTTTCACAGAGTTACCTTGAAAATTGTTTGAATGTGAATGCTAGCAAGGCCAAAGAAATCTTTCACTTGCCTGTGTCAAGTCGCTGTAGCTCACAGGAGGTTTGTCACTGAGGGGTTTCAAATTATTTTCAGGGAACAAGATGAAATGTTTAAAGAAGCACAATGTATTTTTATTTGTGCTGCCAGCAAAAATGAATCTGGGTCATAAAATTTGCCATCCAAGCAAAACGTTCCAGTTAGTAGAAAACTGCAGCAGGTGCAGCAGCGGCCAGGCCAATGAAAGTCATCCAAGAAAGACCCAGATTGATAATGTTAGTTAAAAGACTCCTTTGACATTGTATTACAAGCTTCGATTTCAGAGAACAAATTCCCCAACTGGGCCACCGCTCAAATGATTACTTTATCCAGTTCACTGGGTCTGTTGGCATGATGGAGAGATCTCACTCTCCTTCCTATTCTCTGAGTGTAAAATGTGCCTGATGGCTGACCATCAGCAGTGAGCTGTTTATCATCATTTCCTGATCATTAAATCATGTCACCCCGTACATCAAAGCTCTCCTTTGCTTCTTTGCTGTTTGTCTTCACAGCCTCTTGTTGTCTTCTGTTGGGGTCATCTGTAATTTGCAATGCTTGCAGCATCTCTTCCTGTCCTCTTGAAAAATTGTGCAAACATGAATCCATGAAGGGGGGCATAATAAGGTGACTGTATTTCTCCCTCTCAGGCAGACGGTCACAGTAGTTATTTGTCTCTTTTGCGTAACAAATCGCTTTTGTGTCTTTGTGTGGTGTAGTTTATGCAGAAGGGTGGACTGTTGGTATCTCTGCAGCACCAAATGTAAATAAAACTGTTGCAATGAGTCACATGAACAAAGACTGACGCTGGATAGATGACACAAGTTAATGCCCTTTCTCTGTGGCAAAGATTTGCATAATATCGTCATGAAAGCAAAAAGAAGTTTCTGTGACATGACTTATCTTGACTATCAGCCATTTTGATCAGATTAGATGTGATTTTTTTAGCTGCTGATCTGTTTTGCTTGAAATTAGACTTGATTGCCAGAGACGACAATTTCAGGTTGATTACACTTCCTTTTGTTGACGTCCATATCATTGTCCTTGTTTCCTTACGTTTGCTGCCTCATCAATCAGAGCCTGGATTCCCATAAGCACCCTGTGTTCCTGTCAGAATCCACCAATAATTAAAAGTGTTGCAAAGGAGCAACAGCTAGCTTGTTTTACAACATCTTCATATGGCCGACCAAACGTTCTTCCCATTATAATAATTCATAAAAATGTGCAATTAGTGAGAAGCTGATTAAATGGCTCTCAACGTGGTCCTTATCTTTGTTATGGTTGGTTTAATATTTTATGTAATGAAGATTGTGTACTTGCGTTTTTTCCTGTGCAAAGACTCACTGATTGATTTTAACCTGCTGTTCAATCACTGTAAAGGAAAATGCATCCGGAGCCGCAGGTGAGCATACTGTTCAATTAACAGCCACGTAATGCAGAGTGATTAGTTTACATGAGCTCAGCATGAGCACAGAGGAGGAACGGGTTACGATGAAGTGAAGCAGCAGTCTGAGAGATGCCTGTTTTATATGCTGAAAGAAATGGGAAGATGGAGTAATTATAATAGCAAGAGTAATTCAGCAGGGATCAAATGAATTGGAAATCAAGTACAGAGCATGAAACACAACACAAAGACACAAAACACTGGGAAGTAACTCTTGGACTACAAAAACCCTATCTCAGAATCTGCCTTTGGGGCTGATGTGAAGTTCTCAGTACAGGAAGTTTCTCCATTGTTATGTTGAATGTCTGCTTCTGTGTTCAGAAAAATATCATATAATATATATTTATCTTCACATTGATAGGGTCTCGCAGGGTGCATGGCATAAAAAGGCCATAATGTGTGTATATGGAAGAAAGAAATCAAAAAATTTGTTCACAAGAAATTCAAGATCTGAAAAACTAAACAGCTCTTCTTCTTCACCAGGCTCTCACTGTTTCATTTCATCTGAGCAACCAAAAGGTCAGCCGCAACTTGACGTGAATTGTTTACTACAACGCATTCAGTGCACTGCAGTAGCTCCAGCTCAGAAACTGGCACTTCAACACGAGTCATGCCTCTGACTGCAAGCTCTTGGAGAGAGAGAGAAGAGCAGCAAGGAAGTGAGAAAGGACTGAATGGCGAGAAGGAAGCTCATGTTTCATTAATAGAGCATATCGTGCAGTGCTTGTGTGTGCATGGGGGGTATGCAGGGTCACGGTTGAGATTAATTAGAGGGAGTATGTGTTACAAAAATGTAGGGCAATCGCTGATTCAGAGGAGCACGGCATCCATGTTAGCCTCGCTGTAATCAGTGATGAGCAGGGGTGGAGCACACCGGGAAAGCTGACTGCTGCTGATGGCATGAGACACTGAGGAAGACTGATGAGTCAGTAGCCTGTTTGAAGCCCCAGTCATCATTAATGACTGCGTGCTGAATCACAGCCAGACCAGCATCTCACAGTATTATTCTCTGCAGAGGGGCCCCCCGCTTGTCTCCCTCTTTGCCTGTCAGTCACGTCCAATCATCATATCAGTGCTGATATGTCAGATACCTCTGACTTCTAACTGTCCCATCTACCTGCAGGATGTGACAGCACGGCTCAGCAACCAATTTTTTTTTTATCTCAATAGTGCATGGGGGCAGAAAATCACATATTATGCATTTAAGAGAACTTGCATCAAATTACAAATGATGAAATTCATTTGATCGTGCTCATGCGCTTTTTAAATATACTTTAAGCCATTAAGAATTTATCTTTACCTATCTAAGGACTATTCATTTCTAAGCAGCTGGTTATTGTCACATTTTGTATTTTTTTTTTTTTTCAGGTTTTTTTTTCTGAGATGGTGGCTTGTCATGATTTATACTCAACTGTGAGCAATTTGAACACCAGAGCAATCAATTTCACAATTTAACGGACACATGAGCAATGATGTTTATTCTATTGGACCTTTTTAAAAGCCAACCTGACCACTGGTCTATTCTCCTCCAAAACTTAATCCTTGATTAATGTACCCATGCAGCTGCAGAGTGAGAGCTATCATGTCTTCACTAAGCTTTGTTTTGAAGATGATCTTTGGTCTCTGGATTACTTTTAATTCTCCAAATTGGCTCTTTGTGGGCTGTGCACAGTTCAGTCTTAAGCTTGTCTTCCTATTGCCTGAGGTTTGTTTTTATTTAACAGAGATGAAATTTCTGTTTCTTCATCCGTTCAAGTTCAAAGGAAACAGCAGGAAACTCAACTGGGATAGTGAGGGGATGTAAAACAAGAGTGAGATGATAACTTCAACCCCGCCCCTGTGCCATCTGTAAACCACATGCATGTGACAGTGTTATAAATTGCTTTTTGTGTCTGTTTTACTCTGCCTGCCTTTACTGTATATTTATTTTTTGTGTGTGGTAGTTGGCTGTGGAGGATAGATTACTGGCCTGCATTAGCTGCTGTGTGGGTGCAGTAGAAAGGATAATAATATGTTGTGCTTGAAGCAGAAGATATACTTCTTTCTGCTTCTGTCAGCTGGTATCAGTGACAAGTCATTGAATGGCTTTGTGTGTCTGTGTGTTTGTGAGGGTGTGCTTTACCAACAAGTGATTACATGCTATTCTTAGAGTGACTTTTCATTTAATAAAATCTATTTTTGCTATTGGACTCCCCCTGACAGCAGCTTTGGTAATTAATGGTTTTGCTTCAATAATTACCGCTTCCTACGCTTGAAAGTGTGACGATTGCATATTTATAAAAAAACGAAGCACCGATTGGTAGAGAGACACTATATGTGTTGAATGTATTTTGAATTTAAGTGAGCTAACTGATTTATGTTTTTAATAGTTTTGCAAAGGAAGGATTAGATTTGGTTATCATTTAGGTTTTATTGCTTTTGTAAGTGATACCAGGAATTAAAGCAATTCTCATTTTAGCCTATTACGTTATGCGACTGAAAAATGCAGCTAAGCTTTTCAGAAAAATGCTTATTTTCACTTGATTAAAAAAAACTCTTTGCATGTCTTTTTGTGACTGCATATCCAATGTTAAAATGAAGAGTTTAGAACAATGCCAATGTGGAACTGACTGGAGTTAGCATCTAAGCTAACAATTCTGGTCCATCTAACTACTTTCTGAGAGTGAACCACTTTCATCTCTAATTTGCCCTGAAAAAGTCCTTCTAGTTCTGCTCTTTATTATGACTTCTTGTCCTATAAATGCAAAAATTACCAAAGCTCTTGTCAAAAGGCAAAATCAAAACCAGCCACTCTTGGCTGGAAACAAAGTTCAATAGCCTCTTTAAGACTGCCATGAACTCTTGTCTTAGATTGGAGGATTTTGTTGGAACGTTTCTGTAAAAAAAAAAAAAAAAAAAAAAAAAAATCAAAAACCAACAACATCCAGGGGTGAAAAGATTTCACAAGGTAACAATCTACCTGCTCTCTCTTTAAGAACATCCAGCAGTATCAATTTTCCACATTGTTTGAAATCAGGTCTGTAAGTGCAAGCAGAAGATTTTGTAGCCGCTTATAGTAAACATTATTATGACATGTACCTTGACAATAACCAAGCACTCCACGATCACCGGCCTGATCGGTGAGCCAAGGCCCATTAAGTTCCAGCTGAAAGGAGCAGTGGGAGAATCTCAGCGACTGAGTCAGTGTCCTGCCCTGTCTACTCTGAAATCCAACAAGTTAGCTACGACCGAACACATGACAGTTATTCACCTAGTCCCTTGCTCTCTTTTGAGATTACTTCTGTTTTTCAGTTGCACACGTCCTTCCCAAATGCCTGTACTGCAATATCAAACCTACTGTGATGAAAATGAAGAAACCTTCGGTCCAGAGTGCCACTAAAAATCCTGCCAACCGAACTACTGAGGATCATGAGCTGTACTGAGATCACTGTCAAGGGTTTGTTCTTAGCTTGTATTTGTGGTCCACAGGGGAAGCTGCTCCAAAACACAGGACACTTTGATGTTTCCTAAAACCAACCAGGTTGATGAGAGATAAAAGACGTGGAACACAATGTTCAGCACAGTAGCTGATGCTCTCTCTACGCTCCCCTCTTTTTCTCTGTCTCCTCTTCCTTTCTTTCGGTCGGCCCCGATTGATGTTCCAGCTCTCTGTTCACCTGAACCAGGACAGGAGGCGCAGAGGCTGTTAGTCCTGACACTTGCTTGGAGGCACCTCTAAAGGTCATGAAACGTAATAATAACAGCGGGGGATGTTCTGAATAATGATAGTGGACATTTATTATACAGGAGCAGCAGCAAACCCCTGCAGGGTGTGTGCAGGGTCAACTAGATATGATGCTGGGTCAGATTTCAGAAATAACCTCATTTACACCCCCCCCCCCCTGCAATTGAGCTACTACCTGCCAGAGTGGGTATTACAGCCAAGCAGAACCAGAGCAGCTAGGAGAAATGAAGCAACATAAATAGGCTATAGCCCCTGAAGCAGCTTCTCTACTTGCTCAGTTTTGCTTTATTTTTTTCCCCCATAACCCAGTCGGATGAGATCAACGCAGATTGAGCCGATTTACAATAACATAAATGCTAAATAACGTCAGAACAGCGGCTGGAGACAAGACAAAAGGAAATGCACAGCCAGCAATTCCCTGGTTTGCTTCCCTCGAGTTTGACTCAGAACCAAACTGATGCAAGAAAGACATTGGCATGAAGGCAGTGACAGGAGCTGATAAGAAGCAAGAGAGAGAAAGAGACACTAAAAGGATTAAGAGAGACAGCAGAGGACAGAGGAGAGGGTGAGGGTCTGTATCGATATCTGTAAAGTAATATAAGGAGGCGACAGGAGGAGACGGGGAGATTGATCCAGAGAGATGAAATGAGAGGATTAGAGGAAGGAGAGAATGATGGGACCTTCAGCACTGCTCTCCCACACTGGCAAAGTTTCATCAGCTTTAAAGGACTCGCTGTGCTCTGAGTCACAGCAAATGGGCAGCGATGTCAAAAGTTGAGGGACGTATGAAGCAGCCAGCACAGATAGCGACACTCAGCTGCTCCATCACTCACCAAAGATCCTGTACATCACCATACCGGCTGACCCTAACACGCTCGCTCACATATTTAAAGCTATGATGTGTGACTTTTATTCACTATCCAAAATATTTACAGCACTTTCCAGAAGAAGTCGAAATGGACTTTTGGTTGTCAGCATCTTTTTAAGATGCACTATTTAATTATCAACCTTTTTGAAGTGGACATCTGCACTGAAAATAATATTTAGTGGCGTAGTCACATTTATTAGGTTAACTGTCACAATATTTACTTTTTGACTGTAAGTATCAGTGAGAGCTGGAATTATTCAATTAAAACAAAATATGTTATTCATGTAATAAATAATCTGTGTGGGAAGAGTAAGTTTTACTGTGTATTTTCACATAACATTCAAACTTTCATAGTCTTTGCACATGAACGTAGAAATACTAAGTAAGTTTTAGTAGTTGCATAGAGCTTAAAAAATCTGTTTTATTTTTTTCCCATATATATTTTTTTTTATTGTTTTTTTTGGTTTTTCATTTTTGGGAATTAAATTTTTAGCATTTTATGCAAATTTAACCCTGAGACAGTGTTTTAAGTAATGAAATGTAGACAGTTTCTTCAGTTATAACTGAAAACTTTAACGCCTCCACACATTTAAGCAAAAACATAACAATAAAACAATGAAACATACGTCCCGCAACTTTGGTGGAAATATCAAATCCACTGTAAACTTTTTAATTTCTTCTCTTCCCCATGCGCAGTGAAGTACACGATAGTCAACCTCTGTGTTAAGATCAGTGAGTGACTCTAGTCTCAGACAGGTGCTCTGAGTGCTAAGTGCTAAGTCAAACGGTGGGGGGGGCATTATTAGTGACCCCTCCTTTTCCTGACGGATATGTTCCAGTCTAGTCTCTGGAGGGGTCCAGTGTCTGGTCTAGGCTCTAGTCTCTCTAGTCTGGTCTGGTCTGGTCTGGTCTTTCATGAACAGGGTCGGCCAGTTCGACCATGAATGTGCCTTGTGACGCGCATACAGGACGCATGCGCTTCGTTGTCCGCCAAAAGCACAAGAAGGCGACGACGGCAGTCAGGCGTATGGAGGCATGAGCAGCTAAATCATCTTGAAGGTAAGATATTTTGGGGCTTTCTGGCATAGAAGCAGAGAAGGGAGTCCGCTTCTGTCACCTCCTTCATGATGCTGCAGCTACAGAAACTTCAGCGTCTGGTTCGGCTATAGGCTAGAAAGCTAACGTTATAACAGCAAGATTCAGAGTCAATAAAACAGCGTATGGTCAGACAAAAAAAAAAAGTTAGCATCAAGCCCTGACTTACTGCTACAGTCTGCTGACAAGCGAGATGGATTTAATCTTGTTAACTGTTTGGCCAATATCAAATGTAGTTAGGCTTAATACATTTGCATGATCTGTAAATCTATATTCCCTAAATTTTGCGACGCGTGTGCCACAGACATCATTTAAATATAGTCCATAAATAAAAGTTAGGAAAAGTCTTTCCAAATGACCTTGAAAAGCCGTTGGCTTTAGCTGACATTTTTCAGTTTGATGCAGTCAAAGTAAAACGTGCAAAAAAGGAGAGCGTAAAATTCAATGACCGTATTAATAATCATCAGCAGATTACCTGAGGTTTTTGAGTAAAAGAAACTTATGCCTGCAAGTAAAATGTACTTGATTGCCCTCGCAGAATTTACTTACAATTTCTAACCGCAAACGCTTTCCTAAGTTTTCCCAGGTAAATAACACTCCAAATTGTTTTCAGTGTAGTGACATGAAAATGTATCAGGAAGAAAGGCCAAATTGAGTTAGACAGTCTCAGCTCCGCGATGATCAGGACATCATTTTTAGTGTGAAGCTGATTTATCTGGCTTTCAAACTGTTCTTGTCCCCTGGTCCAATTGTTATGGAGAGGGGGACTGTGCAATCAACTAAGATGCCAGTAAAAACCTCTTCTGAATCCTAATTTGTCAGTGAAACCGTTAAAATGAAGTTTAGTGGCAGTCTGAACATCCAGTGGCTGCAGTGCTGTGGTGGCGAAACAATGACCTTTAATATGTAACAACCATATAACCCTAACCCTCCGTTCACAATTACACCCAAAGGTCAAATATCACTGCTGTAACTTGGATGGAACCATTTTACAATGAAGCAGAAGTGTGTTCCAGCTGTGACTAACAATGTAAACCATTTGCAGTTTGCAGGGTTGAACTCATTAAAGGGCAAGAAATCTGCAGTTATCTATGAAGCTTTGGGTTAAAAAACACTTCACCCTTTGATTAGGAAGTTATGTGCAGAGAGAAAAATATGGAGTGAATTACCTGTAAAGGTAAAATATCTCAAATACTTGACCTTGTGATTAGCATGTGGGCAGATGAGCTTGAATATCAATAAGAGAATGAACGGGAGCATTCTCTCAACACATCTTGACTTTTGCTGACAGAATGAATTGTTCAACTTAATTTCTTGTAGAACATGACTCACACTTGGAAGCATTCGGCTTCTCAGTGATCAAGTGCTCTGCCTTAGTGCCACATGTTCATAAGAAATTCAAACCAGGAGTGAAGAAGGGCTAAATTTTCATTTTGGCTCAAATAAAAATTTAAACTAATAGGATTTCATTTGCGGAAGATGTCAACGCTATAGCTCTGGTTGATGTAGCTGTGTGATTTTAAAGAATAAAACAGAGACCTGAATTACTCTCCTTCCAGCACTGCCATGATGGGCTATTTATACTGGGGCTGTTTGGAGCATCAATTTGGCATTCGGTGCACAGCAGTGCATGGTTGTGGATGGAGGCTGGTGCATAATGCATGGACACTACTAAGACCTGCCATCAAAATGCTCCTATCAAGGCACTCCCTGCCATCTTTGGGGCAAATGGGCTGTGAATATGATTAAGGATGCAGAAAAACAACAAAATATGACCAACAACACATGCCTACATGATCAGTTGCTTTCACTCACATTTGCAGATAATGTTTCGTAAAGATCTTTTATTGAGGTATGTGGCCAATCAATGACTCTGGACTCAGGAAACATCCAAACACATACTTTACACGTTGAAATCTCAAAGGGGCGAGCATTTGATGCAACATGAAAGGAAGCAAGATAACAAAGACTTTATGTGGGTGAAATCATAAATCCAGTTCTGCTTAGTTATTTTTCCCCCTTCAACATCCCAAGTATGAGGACAAGTAATTAGTTCTTTAACTGAATACCTGAAGTGAAGTTACGTAGCAGGTAAAGTGTCAACAATTACAATGAAGGAGACAGCTCAACAGCAACAACAAAAAAAACAAACAACCTATTCAGGTGACAGAAAATAAAGTGCTGTTGTCCTTATTACTAGATGAGAGGCTTATTTGCCGTAATCCCTAAAAGCATTCACATATATTGAAATGTACACTAAGGAGTGATAATGTTAACCAGGTGTCTGCGCTCTGAAACATGATGTATGACTTCAATCGTTTCCTCATTTGCAGTCTATTGCTCTGCTGTCATATCCCGTGCTTCTATCCTACATTTTTCTGTTGAGTGTGCGCATCCTCTCTCTGGGAAATGAAATGAGAGCTATTGGATTATCACGAGTGATGAATTCGTGAATCAATAGAAGTCGAAACTATCAAAAAATACACAAGAAAAAAAAAATGACCTGACTAGTCTCATCAACAGCAAGAGGACATGAGAGGAGATGACAGGCTGACATTTGATCAATGATGACTCGGGCACCCATGGGTACAACACTACCTGCATGCACACACTGACTCATAACACTTGTGCTCCCGCAGCACCTCCTCCTCGTTTTCCTGCTTCGTCCTCGTAGCTGTTAGTACATCTTAAGGTTCCTCATCGTGGTCGGAAAGATCACAATTGTGGTGTGTTTTCATGGCAGGCTGTTCAGGATTTGTTTCCTGCTGTTTGAGCTCTTGGCGAACAAGTAAAAATGCTGCTCATGGCTTGCCAACACCCACTGAGGCTCTTCAGCGACTCTCTGCATAAAAACCAAAGCTTTTCATGCTTGATGAGGGTGAAAAGCTCCTGCCTCTTTTTTTTTCTCTTTAGCTCAATGCTTTCAACAACCATCCAAACAAAAGTTTTCAGTGAGAGACTCCCAGTGATTTATCTCCTGTTTTGTTAATTTCCCCTGCATCATTTTTGTTTAAAAGAGTAAGATGATGAAATGTGTACTCCAAAATATCACTGCTGTTTGTGATTTTCCACACAATACAATACAGTTAAATGTACTCCTATATGATTGCATTGGCCAAAGAGATTCCTGAAGTTTCAGTTCTTGTCTCCCTGGGAGTTGAAAAACCAGCAGGTCCGTGTTTTCCCAGAATTAATTAGAAAGTGCTGATGGATTTTTCCTGTACAATATTTTCATTGCACCTTTATACCAAAAAGATCAAGGAAAAGGTTCCAATGAAAAGATCCTCACACAAATATCCCAATGAAAAATCGTTTCATTTTTGGTAAGCACAGCTCTAACTCAGCCTGACGCTGCAGAGGAATTTTGGATTGTGCGTGTGCTCCTGTCATCTGATTCTCCTGTCTGTCTGAACGGCTAAAGCTTTCTCTGGCTGGCAGTGGTTGTCTTTGGCGAGCACCTCGTGCTGTGTACCAGTTTTGCATGAAGCTGAATTTAGTCCCCAGGCTAAAGATCCTGACATGAGCATGTAAGGAGGAGACACACGCAGTAGGTAGAGACAAGAGAAGGACACTGACAGAAGCACCCATGACAGTGTTCCCAAAAGAGGACACAGAATCCTCCCACGTCGGCAGACGTCTTTCTGACAAAGGAAAACGAAACCAGAGACGGCAGATCCAGGACATATATTTAGCATTTTTTGACTTGTGCATCCTGTGTGTGACTAAAAGCTGATTTTATACTTGAAAAGATAAACCTACAGCGACACTGCAGCTAAACAGTATTTTTTGAGAACATGACAATGGAGGTACACTTAATTAAAGACAAAGAGCAAACCGGTGGGGGGGTGGGGGGGGGGGTTGGCTGTGGTTCCAGAGCTTCGCAGAAATGTATGTTTTCTGTCCTGTTTGAGCTGATGTTGGGTTCATGTCTGACTTGCTGGGGGACAGGGGAGTGGCTGTGGTTTTGCTGAGGACAGGGTGGTGGGGACAGTTTGAAGACGGCGGCTTCCCTGGGGGGAGTACAGTGGTCGAAGAAGGATGGAGATGTGCACACAGACGCTCAGATTTCCTCTATTGATTCAGTCGGGACCAGCCCTCTCTTCTTCCCACTGCTCAGCTTCAGAAACATTTCGCCCTCTTCTCGCTTCCCCACACAAATCTGAAGGGGAGGGGGCAAGTATTAGAAATGTTGCCAACAGGCATATCAAATTTGGCAGAAATTGGTGTGACTAATCCTTCTTTTAAATGGGTATGTGAACATTTGCCAACAGAATGAATGAACACGTTGGCAGTTAAAGTCTTCATTTTCATTTTGTTAATTTGTAAGTATTATTTCAGAAATATTGAACCGAAAGAATGTTTTCAAAAACTAAATAATACCAAATCTGTTTTAACTTGAAACATAGCCATTTGAACGTTTTGGAGCGGAATCAGCAGCTAATTGCTTTTTTCCCTGAGTTTTGGGTGTTTCGGGTGTACGGGGGGAATAAAATGTTGCTATGAACTGAACGAAAAGAAATTCGATAAAAGGTGATCATTTCGATATAAATCCTTTGGTCACCCAGCGGGTGAAGGAACGGGCCCCTGTGAACACACTTGATAAAGTGGAAGGGCCAACAACAAATACAATCCTTTTTCACATGCTGAGGAAGAAGGAAGAAGACTAACGGTGTTCCGAAATGATAGTATGCTATAAATTATGGGGATTTATGAAGAAAAAATTAAATGCACATAAGAAAAAAAAAAGAAGAAGAATGAAACCAAACAGGTCGTAAACTTTATGGGGATAATCTTGTACCTGGGATTCCCTGACGGCCATGTGGCCTCTCTCTCGGTTGCCGGAAACGCCCTGAATTACTCGCCACACTCTCTCTCCAGGCCGGACCCTCTGCACAAAGTTGGCCGGAAAGAAGCCGACTTTGTCCCCACTTTTTCCCTGGAAAAGAAAGGATCAAGATTACATACTGCAATATTGACACAAAACCCAGTGGGTTTTGTTTTTTCTGATGTTGCCGGCACATATTTGTTTTGCGTTGCCACGGCTGGTCTGCACTAATAAGCAGACCTTCAAAGAGCTACCTTTGCTTTCATGGTCTGAATCCAGGATGCATTTTTCTTGCCAACCCAAGAATAACAGAAACAAACATTTTCCACCACAATGCATGCAGCCATAAATTGGCGTGGCTGTGGAGACGTGTAAGTACAACTTAATCAGGTAGAACACTACGCAAAGTTAATTCATCAAATTTAAGTCACCATTTTTTTAGAACTCAAACTAAGAATTGCTTCTGCTTAATGCCAATTGTTTTGCTTGCATTTACAGAAAAACTAGAGCAGCAGATTATGCCCCTTTTAGACCCTTTATGCTTGAACCTCATTATGCACCAGCATTCCAACGTTTATCATCCTCTGCCTCAGGTGTTGATGTGTTTATGGAAGTGATTCATGAACTATACATAATGAACAGATGATTCAGAAATTATACATAATTTAGAGGTTGCTTAGGACGGCACTGTTGTTAAATGACTGCTGCTCTCTGTAAATACTTGGTGCCTGTGAGAAGATACACAGACTCTGTGTTTTGGTCAAGTCTGGGTGCATCTTCCCTTTTTTCTGGGATGGAAACACGCACACACCAACACACATTTATATCCATTGGGAGTTAGTGAAGCTCATTAAAGACTCAATGAAGATGTGTTTGAGGCTGCAACACTTGTCAGGCTCATTATGTTAAACTCTTTTGGTAATTTGGAGAGGAAATTGTGTTCTATTTCTGTCTGTGGCTTCCTGTATGTTTATAACAGATAAAATTAGAGCAGGTGTGCATTAAAGGCTTTTTGTAGAGTCATTAATTAACAGGTGCACAATAAACATACACACATAAATATAAATTCAAATGTACATTGTGGAATCTAGAAAACATGTATGAACACACTAGCACGCACACTCAGAGAGATATTTGTGGATGATGTATTACCCACCTTCCACCACTCCTCGTTAGAGTCGTCAGTGACCTGCACCCGATCACCAGGACTAAAAGAGATAAGACAAGAGAGAAGATGAAAAAAAAAAAAAGATGGATGAGTGGGAGGTGAAGAGGAAAAGGGAGACGGGGAGATGAGCGAAGGATACATGATGGGGAGATGAATGGGGTGAGAGAGTGAGAAGAGTGAGCAAGTAAAAAGAAAAAGAGAGAGCTGCTCCTGCACACAGAAGATGACGTTATCAAACCGCCAGAGGAAGTGGCAGTAGCCAGGGGTACAAAGCTGAGGAGGTTAAAATGCTGATGAGCCGGCGTGTCGCTCTGCCGAGGTGACAGAGCAGCTGACACCAAAGTCATGAGGTCTACATGAAATATGACTGTGTGCCACAGACTGCAGTGCTGAAAGCTGGACCTGATCTGTGGCCAACCTGGCCTGAATGCTAATCATGCCACCAGCTTTTTATGAGACATTTCTACACACCCACAGACACACACAGCATATCCTCTGTCCTAGATACACCGGAAGAAACTACTGTCCCAGTTGCACTTCTGTACATTGCGCCTCCTGAGTGCTTGCTCTCACTACTGCCCTATATGATCATCACCCACAAACACAGACGGGGTTTGTACATAGATAGACTTAGCAATGAGGGTGAGGTGATACTGGGACAATTAGTTTTCTTTTTAGGTCTTGGCTGGCTTAGACAAACTCTGTGGCCTTTCTAAATTCTTGGATGCATTTGAAAGGTTTTTGGTGAATGTTGAACAGGAGTTCAACATTTGCAGACACCTTTGTAAAGGTAAATGTAAATGACAGATTTTAATCAGAGTTTATCAGTCACTCTTCTGTGAAACTGCAGCCCTGCCACCAAAAACAACCTCATTGTCTTTTCTTGTGTGCATTAATTAGAAAAAACAGACAAGAGTACTTAACCCCCAGAATCCCTGCTTGTGAAAGGAGATGAAATTTGAATTAATAGAATAAATCTGAGCTAATTTAATTTTACTTGCCCATCAAACTAAGCACAATTTAGAAGATAACACACAGATACGTTGACTTGTTACAGAAACAATATGGTGTATATACAACATGGGAAATGTATTTTTAATATGATAAACTCATATATTTCCTTTTCCTTCTATGACATAAGTATCTTTAGTGGGAAAATGGGTTTGTTGCACATTTACAGCAACTGAAAAAGCAGGTCTTACAGATTATTTTGAGAAATTCAACCTCTACAACATTATTGCTATTGTTGGTACAAAGGCTGTGTCTCCCTAATTCACAACTCAATATATAACAGACACTCATTAGATGATTCTGTTGTGAGCAATAAACTCACTGTTCATTATTTTCAGGTCGTTGCTGACAGTTTCAGTGTCCTCTGGCTGTAAATTTTTCCATCAAGGGACTTTTAACATAAAGAAGTGTGTGTGATGAATGCTACTGCGTAGTGTGTAAATTTCAAGAGTAAAATGTAAGAGCAGAATGTAAATGTCGTGTAGTGTAAAGCAAACAAAGCATGTTTTCAGACACAGCAGAGGAGTTTTGTTGCCCTCAATTATCCCCATGGCTCATTTTCATCCACCAGTGTAACTGAAAACACCTGTGTGGGTGAGCAGAGCTTTTAAATTCAAACAACTGGAGAGCTCACATTCTCTGTAAATCATGGGTTTGAAAATTTAACGCATCCAGAGTTTTACATAAAAAAACGAGGAAATAATGAATTTCACTTTTCCCCTTTAAAGATTCTGTTCTGTCTGTTTTTGAACTCGGGCCACAGGATTTTGCATTTTGCTCTGGTCGGACTATCAGAGCATGTTTAATGAGAAGAATATAGAGACCAAAGACACAATATACTTTGCTTAGTCCACGTATATCATACAGTCTCTCTTTCACACATACACACACACACACACACACACACACACACACACACACACACACACACACAAAACCACAGCACAGATGGCTTTAAACAGTCACATGGATTTACCTTTGTGAGAGCTGCTCCCTAATGGGCCCCACACGCACATGCATGCGAATGCATACACACACACACACACACACACACACACACACACACACACACACACACACACACACACACACACACAGAACCTTCATTTTGCTCTCTGTCCTTTCTGTCCTCTCTTCCCTTCATCATACAAAGCTTTTATTTCTATATTCACACTTTGCTTTCTCCACTCAGTCCCCTCACTGTCTCAGCCGGCGATAATCTTCACTTCTATGCCGTCTCTCCTCACGTCTGTCCGCCCTTTCATCTCTCAGTTGTCTCAGTGTCTTTATCCGCTTCCCCTGCTGGGAACACAGCTCAGTCGCTATTTCTATGTGGGGGCAGTTTTGGGCTCTGGGTTTATAATTAGTTGTCCTTCAGGGTGCCCTGGCACTGTCCTTCACAGATGGTGGGGACATTTTCATCCTACAGGATCAACAGCCGAGGCAAAAACACATGGTGGGGACTAAAGAAACCACAGACAAAGCAAACGCACTCGAGCACACAATGCTAAAAACACAACACGAGACAGACACTACATACACACTTATGAAAATGCTTGCACGTAGGCAGCCTGTCTGGATTTTACTCACTGTAGTTCCAGGTCATTAGGTTCCTGAGGCAGAAACTTGTAGAGTGCTACATAGGTGTGGATGGAGTGAACTTCAATGCGCCTGGGTGCCTGGACACGGGGTGATGCAGCCGAGAGGGGAGCCAGTTAGACAGAAATACACAGTTGAGGAAGAGGAAAAACAATGGGAGACAGCTGACATGGGCAGATTAAACAGAGCGGTACCTTAATGCTCTCCTCTGCAGGAGTCTGAACTTGGCTGCTGCTCTCTTCTTCCTCCTTCTCAATCTCTGTCTCAGGGACAAGAGTGTCTGGAGGTGGTGAAAAATGATTTTAGAATGTGCCGGGCAAGCTCTCACACGTATGAAATCAGGAATGCAATTTTTCTTTCCATGAGCAGACAAAGTAAAATCTCTCACACACAGACAAAAGTGCAAAAGCACGAAAGCATGTGCATGGACACACATTAGCGTCAACATAAAGCACATATGCATATCCACATCCATGGAGAGACAGACACAGCAGTGATTACCCCCTGTCTCCTGAGTTATCTCTTCCTCCATACTGCTCTGTCTCTGCTGCCTCTCCTCACTTCCCTCCCCCTTATCAAAGAAGGAAAAATAAAAAAAGAAATATTAGCAACAGGACGTCAAGAGCAAACGTAATAAAACTCTAACCTGCTCTACCTTCAAATCATGAGCGTATAAACTGTTGGCTAATGTCTGTGGGGCTCAGTTGGATTTGAACACTTGGTTCATCAACATGTTTAATGAGCAGAGTCCAGCAGCATCCATTAGGCTCCCAGTAGATGATACCCTGGTGCTTAATTATATCACTTCATCAAATGTACAGGATGGATTTAAATAGAGATGATTTCAGCAGGGATACTAGCATGACGTCAAAAGAGAGAAAACTTTAAAGTAGCTTTGAACAGCAATTTATAATCCTGCTAACCTGGCTCAACTTTTCATCTTGTTTCAGTGACGCGTTGGTTTATCATCAGGATGCTCTGCCATCACTGATGAGCTCGACGCACATCAACACTGAACCTGATCTATGAACTAGTGAAGATTTTGTCAGATTCAGACTGTCCATCGATATGTCAGCAGTAAAGTGGCCCAGCGTCTTGATAACACAGGGTCAGACTGTCGTACCCCCACCCACAGGGTGAAGATGTCATACCAGGCTGCGTGTTGGTGACTCTGACAAACTGCCAAAACTGGAGCGGCTCATCTGTGCCAAGGATGTCCCGTAGCGTAAGGCAGCATACACGGGGTCGACACGCATTCGTGGGGCCTCTGAAACCACACACACACACACACTCATAAGACTAAAGCGCACACATAAACAGACTTATATTCACTTTATTGACAAACACACATACACATATAAGTCATGTACACAAAGACACACTTTGAAAAACACTGAACAATTGAGCCCACACTTCATTATTATTTCGCCGTTGCAAATTTGGGAGAACCAGTTCTAAAAATAACTGTCGTACATAGAGTCAGTCCTGGACCAAAGTGACCCAGTTTAGATCTGGGTGAGGACTGCAGTCAAACGTTAAGTAGACATCAAGACATCCTAAAAAAGTCTACACACTTCTAATTATTTATGCATTCACTTATTGGCCATAGATAAATGTGTCTTCATCTGAAGCTGAGTAGAAACGGAATAATAGAAGAGACTTAAAATGTCTAAATGCTCAGAAAGCCCATGCTGCTGCTCCAACATGTTGGTGGAGTATTTCTGAAGCCAGGAATGCGATTTTCTGCTCCTTTCTTCATCCAGCACCCAGTACAGATGATTTCTCTGCAGGGCCAGATGTGCTGTGAGTGTGTTTTTGTCTGTGAGGATGATGCGATGATGATGTGCAGTTTCATTTTGAAGTCGATGTCTGTCTGCTCTTGCCAGATACATGAAATATTTAGCAGGAATTCTGCAGCAATGTCTCTTTGTTGTAACTAGTTCAAATTTCGCCTGGTAATGAAGGAAATGTATGCGTATATTGATTTTAGCAGCTTTGGGAAAGGAGGTATTCCTGCAAAAAGCCAATGCTTGCTGGGAAAGAGAGTGAGCCACAACTGAAATTTTACACTGGAATTAGCAGCACAGGCAGGTTTAAGGACCTGAATTAGCCCAGAGGCTAGTCAGACTGTTGGCTGGCCCAAACACAGCACAGACAGTTAAAATCAGCTCAGCGGGCATTAGTAAGGGCAGGATCCTTTGGAGATCAAGCAGAAGACTGGCATGAAGGTGGGTTCCCTCTCGAGGTTAAACTGCAGGCCGAGGTCAAAGTTGAGTTTCCTTAAAGGAAAAGCAGGAGGCTGCTCGCAAAGGAAGGTCCTGTCTGAAGGTCAGGAAAGAGGCCAGTGGTTGAGGCAAGGCTGAAGACCGAGGCAGGTCCCGTCTGGAGGTTGGGCAGGAGGCTAACGCTGAGGGTAAGTCCCTTCAGGTGGAAAAGCAGGAGGCCACAGGCAAAAACGAATTTCATTCCACAGGGATAGCTTGGTACTGGCATCCAGAGCTGAGAACCAGATGGACTGTAGGCTGGACCACTGGGCAGGAAGCCTGATAAACTGGCTGGTTGGCACTAGGAACAAGCCTGGTATGGCAGTAATGACCAACTGAAGAACGGGCTCAGGAACAGGCTTCATATCAGACAGGGATGGCAAAACATCTGCTGAGATCCTGAACAGACAGGACACTGGGGCAAACTACTGACTCAGGCTGGGCAACAGGGGCTCTGTGGCACTGGGCAGTTCAGTGTCCGCTCCGGCAGAGAGCGGCCCATGACACCTCTTGGAAATAGAAAGCTCCCAAGGAAAGCGGGTTGCTCAAGGTTTTCAGTGCCAAGGATCAGGCAGGAGGCAGGCTGGCTTGAGATCAGTAGCAGATAAATGTGGTGCAGGCTGGAGTCTAAACAGCTGTTAGACAGACTGGTGGCTCGAAGACAGGGAGATGGGAATCAGGAGTGTTAACATCTTTAATCCCTTCAGCTAAATAAAATCTGAAACACAGTTCAGACGAAACTTGACTCTAGGCCAAAGTCAAAGCCTCTTTGTGCCTCCAACTAAGAGACCTTTTCTGTCTGCCATAAAACCACACGGGTATAAAATAAATCACAAAGAGAGCAGAGAGGAGAACCCTGTAGATGATTTGGTTTTGATGGTTTTGTAGCTGTCATCGTAGACAGCATAACTTGTTAACCATCGCCTCTTGTGAGCTGAGCTACATTCGACATAGTAAGTATAAAAACCACAGTCTGATTTTTATACTGAATATCTAACTAGACTTTAATGGTTGTAATAATAAGGATGAATAATAATAACAACAACTTCATTTATATAGGACTTAAAGTAAATAAAGTTAGAAAGTTCTTTACAGGACAGAATAAATTCAATATCACAACAAGCTAAAAGGCAAAAAAGACCGACAGTAAGCCAAACTGTCTAAATCCATCACAAAATTTGTGACTTTTAGACTTAACAAGATTAATGCACGTAAACACAAGTTCTGTATTTAGCCAAGACTTTTGTTAGCATAGTTGTGAGGACACTTTGCAATGTGTGATTGTGAGTTTGGCAGGTTGCAGTCAGCCGGGGACTGGCAGCATACCAGGCATCATGGCGCTGAGCTTGGGGTGATGATGGAGCTGTAGGTTAATTGTACCCTGACTCATGAGGCGCTAACCCTGATTCAGCGAGGCATGCAGTATGTGCCATGAGAGACTGTATCACCTACACAGATGTTCATCCAAAGAAAAAACAAGCTACCTCTCAGAGGAAGAACAAATTCAGACACAGGAAGGCAAGTGGATCTTAAGACAGTGAACGTATCACATTGTTATAAGACGAAGACACAATAAAGTGACAAGAAAATGTCAGAATTAAGGTGTCTTGCTACCACAAATGTGCAGTATTAAGTTATTTAGAAGTCAGAATTATTAGTTTTTGACATTTTTTTTTTTTTTAAAGAAAGTCGGATGTCATGATACAGAGAGCTAGTTGTGTCTTAGACCGATCAGAAAATAGGCAGCAATTCAATGTTTATACAGCTTTAAACATGCAAGCTGCAGTGCCAGACAATAAATTAATAACCGCCATCCAGGGATATACAGTACAAATCCTAAACAAAGATATCAAAACATAAACATTAGAACTTATAAATATTATTCACATACTTTCAGGGTGCAGACCGTCCATCACCCTCCCAGAGAAGCTGAATTTGTTCTTCCTCTTTATCTTTTTCCACTTCAGGCTCCTCAGGTGTTGGGTGAGATGAAGACAGTTCTGGTGTTTTTTACAGTACACGCACAAGCACACAAAAAATCAATCAAAATAAACCAAACGGCGAGACGAGAGCAACAAGATGAAACAAAAGCACACGGACACAAACCAAGGCACGTGCACTCACTCACACACACAAATACACTTAAAATGTTCTCACCTTGGCTTGGTTGTACTTCCTTGACGACAGCCAGTTGGTCATTAACAAGCATTGGTGAGCTGAAGTTTCGCTTGAACGCTCCAGACTAATGGAAGAGTGAAACAAAGGAGAATGTTTTTTTTTTTGTTTTTTTTTTCTTTTTTCTATTCTTTCTCAGTTTCCATTGCTTCGTGGTTGTAGTCTGAGTTGATGGGAACTGGTATTTTGTTGTGATTTTAGAGCATTAAGAGAGCAAATTGCTCAATGAAAACCCCATTAAAACATACTCAGACAAACGTGTGATTGCACACAGAATGGTGTAACCAGAGTGCTTATTTCTGCTCTCAGCTCACATATGAACAAAATGTGTTAGCTCTTTTTGCTAATTATGAGCAATGAATTCACTCAGCCACACACGCGTGTGTGCACATGGCTTGCACACAGACGTGGACTTATGGTTGTGTTACGCATCACCCTTGTGTGCGTCCACACGGCTGAAATTTCACACTGAATTAAGCAGAGTAAGTGTTTTGGCTGAGATATAGGTTTATCTTTGCCTCCAGTTGCAAATGATCCTCTCACTTTAGAATATTATGGTGTAGAGACAAAGACTGCGGCTCAAAGGTAAAGGCAAAGTGATACCTTTGTTTCCATATAGATGTCCGTGTTCTGATCCGATGACATTTTACTAGTCACTGCCCTTCTCCCGCTCTCTCTCTGTGCTCTTCTATCTAACCACACTGGGCCATCTTGAACACAGTGCTCTTAGAATTTTCCAAGTGGCTCTCACCCCTTGCATACTAATGTTCTCTGCCCCTGCACCAGAGGATAGCATACACACACACAAAAAAAAAAACAAAATACAAAAACAGGGTCTGAAATCACTCCCAATTATCTGCCTTCTGCTCTCAGCTCACCTTCCACCGATGCCCTGAAACTATTCAGAATGTGCAAATTTGTCAAAAAAACAAAAAAAAAAACCCCCCAAAACATTTATTTAATAAATAAATAATTAATTTTTTTCTGTGTTCTTCTTGTTAGCATTACTCATAAGCAGATATAGGGTCTGTAAATTGAGCCTTCCTCAGTATACTGTAAACAACTTAAAAAAATATATATATTATTATTTTTTTATTATTATTATTTCACTCTGGGAATGGGAAACTTTCTAATTTCCTGGGTCCCAATAACGGTGAAAATCCTCATATCTCTGAATACACATCAGCTAACTATAGCATTATACCCTTCACCGATTTGTTTCTAATAAGTCAGTACTTTACCTTAAATTGCACAAACAGCTAAAACCCTGGTTAGGTGCACCTGAACTCAGGTCAGGAGCGGCTTAAAGCAGCCGGTGGATGTAGGCACTTATTTTATGTATTCATACAACTCTATGATGTGCTGATGCCTCAATTTTTATTTGACTTTTTTTATGGCTGCGTGGAACCGTTCCAGTTTGTTTCTGACCAACATGTATTTTTTTCCCAGTGAAACAGCCTTAAACACACCTTACAACACCTTAACAGTGTGTTCAAGGCCGAAAACACTGAAAGGAGGAAGTCGCATGCTAAAGGTCATTCTGAACTGAGGGGGAGAAACATGTTGTGGGATAAACACTGACACTAAGTACATCATTTACACGGTTTACTCTGTTGTCCGTCGCCTCCTCTTTGGTGATAACCCGCCATTGGTTGCGTGTTACGTTTCCCATTCACTTGACAAAATAGAAGTTATTGCTCATAGCTTTGAAATGCCTGAAAAAAAAACCTTGTCATCATAGCATATGTCTTAAAGGATTAGTTTGTGTTTTTGGGTTATTATTGTACTATTTTTTGGCTGGGTGCTGTTGCCTGGCAACCAAAGCAATCTCCAGAAAGTGACTGCCTCCAGCCAAGAAATATTTCAGCATATGTTGGCCCCTAAGGGTAAAAATATCTTCTTTTACACTTTGAGTTTTGTGTAGACTGAACAAATATAAAAGAACATGTGAATGCCAAGAAGTATGCAGATTTCAAAGCTAGGCTTACTCTTTCCTGCATCTTGCCAAGTTAACCACCTGTTAATGGTTGGACTAATCCTTTAATAGGAAATGTAACTGAAAATAAATATTTAAATGTGTCCAAAAAACATTATTGCCCACTCTGCAGTGCAAAACCACCAACACAGCAAAAAAAAAAAAAAAAGACAACCAATTCACAGGTGTACAATAAAAAGTTAATGACGGGTCTATGATGACAAAAACGAATGGGAAAGACCAAACATGATTTTCTGTGTGTGTTCGCACCTTCCCATGACATGGCTGCTGCGATAGTTCTGAGGTACACCACAGGTGAGCAGCCATCTTGCATGTTTTACACCTCAGGGCTTGTTTGGAGTTTCCTGCATAGAGGGAGGGAGATGAAACGATCAGAGCAATGGGTGCAGACATGAAGCCAGCCACAAAAAGAGAATTAGAGCAGGTCTGTAGCCGGCAGAAAGAAATAGCAAAACAAAGCAGCTTTGATATTGTATGAGCAGGATTCTCTCCTGTCAGGTAGACTCTGTATTCAAGCACTGTCCCAGTTTTAAAGCTCTGGCACTACTCAATAACACAGCTTCATAATCAACAGCTCCTCTTCCAAAACGGCCAGGAGAGATTGGAAACCAGCTGGAGATGCTTCCCTTATAATCAATTTGGCATTGAGTCATCCCTCATTTCTACTACTTGATTCATATTAACCTCAGTATCTGGGATATTTTAATCTTATTTGTCATGTAATTGAAAATCCCCGATTGATCAATGAGTGTTTTTAAAGATTAAAGGGTTGATTCAATTTTCTATAACAGGTTTCTGGATTTGTTGTGGGTGGGGAATTGAAATAACAAGTCTGTTGTGGAGCAAAAGCAACAATCAAACCAATGGCATGGCTGGCTGAAACACTGCTTTTACTTTGAAAAGGTGAAATCGATTTTACTTCATCAGATTAACAAGCAGACAGGCTGAACTGAGCTCTGGGACTGCAGAGGAGCACAGACACAGCGAGGTGATCTTTTACATAATTAAACCCACAATGCATACAAGAAAAATCACATTGGATTGGAGAAGACTGCAGGAGTCTGTAATCAATCACAATAACAGGAAGTGGATTTAGCAGAAAATTTTGGAGGAGCTTGCTGTTCATGCAAGCAGCAAATTAAGCATAAAAGGTCCGCAGCAGCCTTTATTAGAAATCTAAAGTTTCCAGCTGCTGCTTTAAATCCATACAGTCCAGTTCTGAACATCATTTTGAACAAGTGAGGTGACAATTTAGTTCTAAATGAGTAATTCTCTGTTCTCCGTGTTACACTAATTTGACAGAAAACAAACAATAAGGGGTTAGCTCGTTGGATTTAGTGATGCTGGAAGGTGTGTTACAATCTAGACTTAGCTGGTTGTCAGTCTTTGCAGAAGCTAATCGAGGTTCTCCACCACATGGCACCAGGTCAACACCCACATGCACATGAACAATGGAAGCTTTAGAATGAATAACAAAGAGAGAAAAGTCTGCATCTCCTCATTGACCCAGGCATGTTTTTGCAGCGTATTTATGACTTAGTCGCGAAGACGCTCCCTGCTCAGCAACCTGCAGGGATTTCAAATTAACACACTTTTGCCCAAAGGAAAAACGAAAAAGGGTGATTAGGCTGCTGCATGCGGTGTTGGGTTTGATGGATATTTATGAGAGTTTTGTTTTTAACTCAAGCTATATCAAGCTGAGGTCAGAAAACATTGTCACTACTTTGCATTTCAAGTGTCTTTAGCACAATAAGTGTTCTTTCCATTAACTTGTCTCCATCTTACACAAGATGAGAAACCATGTAAACAAAGACATGGTGGCCAGAAAGCTGGCTTGAAAACAAGCAAAGAGAGCCCATGAGGTAAACTGAGCACCTTACCAACGATCATGTGCTTGCAGTGCTGGCAGTTGGTTGGCTTGCGAAACACGTGGTCCTGAAAACAGTGGTTAATCTGAAGACGGGGCGGCTTGGTGGGCAGCGATGGGGAAAGGCTGAGGGAGGGGGAGTGGGAGGAGATGGAGGGGTTGGGGCTGAGAGACGGAGAAATAGATGGTGAGCATTCCCCAACAAGAGGAGAGCCAGGCAGCAGAGGTGGAGACGGAGGCGGTGGGTCAGTGATGAAATCCGGGGGCAGACGAGCGTCGCTGTAGGACCTTTGGAAGAAGTTCTCCACGCTCTTGCTGCGCATCATGGTCTTGAAGGACAGCGAGCGCTTTAGCCTCTGGAGCTGCACACATAAAATTGACAGGGAGAGAAAGAGGGTACACTAAGAATAAACACAGGATAAGCAAGAATGCGGCGCCACATTTAGGAGCAATAACAAATGTCCAATACACCCTGAGGACAGCACAGGCAATATCCCAGCATTCATAAACACAACACTCGGCTCAGATCTGTACACTATGGGGAAAGAGGGTGACTCATGAAATGCAATATCACCTCATAAGGAAAGAACACATTAACAGCTAAGCTACCTGTTTGCTCCAACAGATGGAGCATATCTTTTCCACAGTCATTGGTGTTCTGCCACTGCATTTGGCCTATGGTTAAACAAGATAAGACCTTTCTTTTGTAGGGCGCCTACAGCCAGACTACAGAGAATGGTGTGTGTAGATGGCATTTTTCTTGGAGATAGCAGTGGTATCAGGAGGGCCATTGAGATGAAATGAAACAAGACAGTTTACAAAGCCTTATCATGTATCAACAGCCTACCTTGGGCCCTTAATCTGATGGACATATTGATTGCGCTGCGTGCACAAAGGACAGAGGGCCAGTGGATCCCTCCTCACAGGGCTACAAACTGCTGTCATATCAAATTGCATGTAACCGCACTTCTGTATATTGACTCAACTATCTGTGCAGGGATCTTGCAAGCTCTATTGACCAGACAATCACAAGTGATTGATGGCGGCTGGATTTCAAAATCTCAACCATGAGAATGGCAAAAAGCGGCATCACATCTTTTGACTCTACTTTCTGCAGCCACTTAGCATTGATTGACTAGATAAATGCACGTTTCCTGACATTTCCCTCCAGCTCTGTGTACAGATGATGATGCTAGCTTCCCGGAAGATAGGTGGCCATTTGTTACTCTGACATGCACTGGCAGTGGGAGAGCATTTTGAGGGTGTAGTGGCGTTGCAGTGGGAGAATGGATCAACGCGGACAGATAATCAGTAGGCCACAGACACTCCATGTGCACACATTCTGTCTCTTTTCCTCTCTGTTCTTGTTCTACTTGGCACAGAACATAATCACTTTATAGGGACATGCTGTTTACAGCTCTGCGCGTCAGGGAATAAGACATGTAAACAGTTTGTCTATTAAAGTTTGTGTATGTGTGCTTGTGGAAGAGTAAGAAAAACAAACATGCATAACTGAGTTAAGGTTTGTAAACTCTGTATGCTTCCTGAAAATCTCTATTTGTGAAATTTCCCTCAATTACACAGATGAAGACAAGAAGGCAGAATGATACAGTGCGAGTTGTTGGGTGCACAGGATGGTGTGATTCTCTTTGTGTAGCACCTAGAATATATTGTTTGTCTAGCTTGTGTGCATAGCTGTTATTATCATTTATTTAGTTTCTGGAAGGAGGTTCATAAGTCCTCAGTGAAATTTAACCAACTCCCAGCTTTCGTTAATGCTAATTACATTAAACACGAAATGTTTTGTTACCTTCAGGGGATGTGCAGTATGCTTTGATGCTGCGAGAGTGTGGCACAAGATATGTGGATTGTTTAGTGTGTTGTGTGAACGTGCGTGTGTGTGGTATCAAAACATTTCCTGCAGTATTTATGATGGCTGAATTTGTTTGCTTTGTGTATTTATTAAACAGTTGTCTCAGGTTGGCCACCATGGTTGATAAAAAAAGCTCCAGAAAGTAGCAAACAGACAATGTGATGAGAATGGTTTGTGTGTTTGTGAACATTTAGTAACGCTTCACAAAGTAGTGATAAACCACCAATTAGCCTTCATGACTGACTCACTTGCTAATATTTGATAAAGACAATGCACCAAGATGCTGCTCAGGCAAATGGATTCGTAAAATTCCAGCAAATTAAATTATTGAATAGAGTAACACATGAATAAATGACCTTTTAGTCATTAAAATTCATAAAAGATGCCATTTAAGAAAGTGTGATGCATATTTTAGTCATCTTTAATAGGCAGCAAAAATATGCTTTGACATGTCTCCGGGTTTTCTGTACAGCATCACAGTCTTGAGATGAGCTCTCTTAATCAGAGCAGATGAGTGCTGGCATAACAGCTCTGGCCAGATAAAATTCTCAGTTACAGCTAATCTAATTGTCTGCCACTGTGTGGTCTCAAAAAGCATTCCTGTTAGCTTCCATTTAAGCATTAGCTGAGAGCGTCACACTGAGAGTCAAGGCCGGCTTGACACAATGGTCATTTTGGGTCATAAATCCACACAGGCTTTATTAATGTGCACCAGGCAGTGTGATTTCTTTTTGATCACAGGTATTAGTGAAGCTTAAGCACAGTGACGTTAGGTTTGCCACAGATAAAACAGTGGTTGGGATTACTAAACACTTTTAATTTTCTGACAATGCCTATCACCGGGTTTTTCTCCCAACAAAAAATCTGTGTGATATGCAAATGACTCACAGCACCACGCAAAAAACAAATAACGTTGCCCATGTTTATATAAACTCACTTATATAAACACATTTTAGCCAGTCATCCCTCTGAACTTATGCCATCCCGGATTCTGGTACCAACCCCCAGGCATTCTTAAATATGTCCAGCTTAAATGTTCACAATAATTGCTCCATAGAGGGAAAGTCATTATTCAATGGTAAAGCTTTTATTTCATGTAAATATGCGCTCTTCCCTCCTTTATGAGTATTTAATGGCTCAGGGGCCAGGCTGAGATCTATATATACTGCTCCAGGCAGTCCAGGGGTGAAGACTGAACAACAAAAAGGTCTGGTCCCACTGGGAATGTGACAATAAATAATATTCATTGGTGTTGACTGTTTTAAATGGTTCGCATCGTACAAACAGAAACCAGTAACTCAGGGTGTGTCTTATTAAAGAGGACCTAAAGGTCAAAATAAATAGTCTTTCTGTATTTCTGTTGAAAATGTTTTAGGTGATGGATTATCAGAACAAACTGTCAGGGAATCTGCAGGAGTGTTACAACTGAAACATTTTGTAATTTTTTTGCAAACTTTACACCTATTTTTTCTGCTCACTCTTGAACTGTGCTCGTCAGCTCAGGGTTATGAGCACCATAGGAGAGAGAGAGAGAGAAATTCAGCTTTAATTAGGAAAACTAACACACTCCACAGTCTGACCTTGGTCTAAGGGAGGATATTTAAGAAAGGATAAGTCTGGTGTCACTGTTCAGTGAATGGCACCATTTCCTCACTAAGTCTGATAGAGGAAATTATCATGTATATGAAGTCTTTAGGGATATAATTCTCAGCATCTTCACTGTGATGACTTCAACTGTTTTAGCCAGGTGATGGAAAGCTAAAATTCAGAGAGAAAACTGTTGAACTTGAGATAGAAGAAACAGGGATGTAAAAAAAACAAACAAACAAACAAACAAAACCCCACTTTTACTCTGACGGGACAAAACTGTGTGAATTGCACGATAAAAGAAGGATAAGAAACTATCTCATAAGTTTTTTGAGCAAAGTGTGCAAGCAGAAGCTTTATCATTAGAGGGAGGGTAAGTTAAACAGTTTCACATCCCAACATTAAGTTTGTCACTGTGTACAGCAGACTTGCAAAACCCTGCTTCGAATTTGAGATAAGAGATGCATCATCACAAGCTTTCATCGCTCTGTTCACACAAATATCACACACACAATGCATTTGCAGAGTGTGTGTTTGCTCCCTCACACACATATACATACACACAAAGACATGCACTTCCTTCCGCTCTCTCTTTAATAGGAGGAAAACGATGTTTGATTTAGCAGTTTGGATTGCAACCACTTTCCTCTCAGTGGTGCAACATTCAGCCATGCTGCTTTGCCATGGCAACCCATCCTCCACCCAATAACTGTCCACACACACCACCTCAAGCATAACACAGAGGATGTCAATCTCAGAGAGGGGAGTGAATGAGCAGCAGAGGTGACAAACAAATGTCCTTCTTTGTTTCCGTCCCCTCATCTCTGTATTGTGCAGCAAATTCAGACAGTTATTATTTTAGCTGCTTGTAGCCCTCTAGAGTCCAGTATCGCTCGCGCCTTTCCCTGAAGTGTCACATCAATAAACATCACAGCAGTGGAGGTGTTAGATTAATTATTCAAGACCTTGGCCCACATCAACTTCCCTCTTTGACTTACTCCCCCACTCATGTCACTCAAATCAGTGTGCCATGGCTCAGCTGAAGTAGCGGCAGTGTTTTTCTGTTAGCAGGTTGGTCAGACTGATAATATCTCAAAACTATTGGAAGGAATGCTGTGAAATTTTATAGCAATTAGTGGCCACCAGAGAATGAATGTTAATGAGAAACTTTGCGATTGTGCTGCCATTAATTTCACATTTGTGGTTTTGAGTGAAATGGGTAAACTGGTTTGGTTGCATAGCTGCAAATTTCAGAGAACACTAACTAACTTTGCTGATGTCTTTTCCTTCAGTGCCATCAGGCTGCTGATTTACACCGTTTGAGTACTAATTTGCACGTAGTAACATTCTGATATGCTAATCTATGATGGCTGGTTTTTTTTTTGTTTTTTTTTGCATACAGTAGCATTAAGCTTAAACCGCTGCTGTCCCAAAGTGTAGACTTGCAGAGCTGCTAACATGACTGCAAAATCACTTAGTCTCTCAGTTTTCTTGCATTTAGCCTTGACACACAGACCACAACCACCATTTTTTAACCATCAATTCAGTGTTGCTTGATATAACCAACATAGAATCTACAGCCGGGTTAAAATTTATGGTGAATGTTAGATTTTATTTAATTTTTTTACTTTTAGGCTAATATTGATATATGTCTGCTCTTATCTGTGTTTAATTTTTGCTTGTAATAATTTTCCAGTTTTCACTGACGGTGGTGGAGTGATGCAGTTTGGGCAGGTTATTTTTGGGCAGCTCCGGATCATGTACTACAAATCTGAAATTCATTCTCTGAACTCTGGCTCTCCCTCTCAAACAAATTATGAGCCACAAAAAAATAATGCACAAATAATTATACAAAATTATTGGCCCATGCTGTAATACCACATAATTGTGGCCTCAAGCAGTAGACCGCCCCCCATCCCCTCTATGTCTACTCATGGATATCTAATGAAACTTGCAGACAGACTGGAAACCACCAACACTAAAATAAATAAAGGCACTAGGCTAATATCTCTTCATACTGTGTGTTCGAGTGTTACCATGAACTGAAAGGCTAAAAGATCTCTTCCATAAAAAAAACTTAATGGGCATATACCGCAAGATTTAAGACTCCTCATTTAGATTTGGAGCTGTAAAAAGCTCCCATCTTCGGTGGGAAATGCCAGTCACCTTTTATCACTTAGCTGGCTGTGTATGAGATTACGCGCTCACACCAGGTGAAGTTTAGACAAAGAGATCTAAAAAGGGACACATCGATGAACTATTATGACCTCGCTGCTAAGTGGGAAAGCTGACAAATGGCCCAATCTCTCTGCAACATGTTGCAGATTTTTATTTTAAGCCTATTGCTTTCAGTTCAGAGAGTGTCCAGTGAGCTCCTCTTGGCGAAAAAAGGAGTTTACTTGTGCATTCCCAGCAAAGAGTTTGCTCCTGGAGCATCAACAGCCCCAAGAGGTCAAACAGTTCTCCACAAAAAGCAAAACTAGTGGCTGAGGATCATTTTTCAAGCATCTCATCTGTTCCACCACTCACGTGTCTACCAGCCTTGGCAGCACTGTTGTGAGTCGGGGAGAAAGCACATGCCTCCTTTCCTCATAATCCTCCTGCACTGCTTTCTTAAGTTCTTAATTTCTGATACCCATCTTTGTGGGAAATTTGCTGCTGCTGGTTTTTGGGGAGCATCTGTTATCAGAGGGAGTGACTCTTGTTCCTTCCCTGTCATCCTTATCTAATTAAAAACATCACAGTGCTGGATGCCTGATTAGATTCCTTCAGAAATGATAGCCTGTGGGTGATATATATTTTTATTTTGGGGATGGGCTTGAATAAGCGTTTAAAATAAAAAAAAGGTGGAATTTTAAGGCAGACTAATCTCACAGGACCAGACTTGTGCATTTCAGAGCATGTTACAGGTCCCATATTTTAGCCAATGCTGTGTTTACGGTGTTATATTTAAAATCCAACTCAGTGTAGCTTTACATCTCTTCATTCAGGCTTCTCTGTGGCACTCTGGAAACAGCCAGCCAGTCAGCCAATTAGAAGAGAGGATCTTACTGATTGGCTGCCTGATTTCTGAGTAATTGGATAAAAATATAGCAGATTTCAGGTAAACACTCAGCAAAATCAAATCCCCCAAAGTATCACACTTTGATACTTTCCCAGTATAGAACCTTAAACTGCTTCATAATCAAAATGACTTGGGAATCTCACCCCATGATAGGGGACCTTTAATTTAGGTAATCTCCTGCATAGACACCATAATCGACTGCTAAAGGCTTGCAAATTCCCACTGACCCTTTGGCAGCAGTGAGCGATTGAATTTTAAACACTTAGAGGGGGTTGCAAAGATTTTACAATTAACCTTCCACCTGACTAAACCTGATGAGCCATGCAGGAGTAGAGAGGGTGAAGGTTAAAGTGAAATCTATTTCACACGGAGCCCTGGAATTCCACCACCAGCGACCCCTCGATTGATTGGGAGAGCAGAGGCAGACAAGGAACAGGGCCTGTTAAACTCATCTGAATACCAATAAGATTAGTCCTGCTTGGTAAAGGGTGCGCCCAATTGACTTTGGCGAGCAGGTGCTGCCAAACCGAAGTTGGCTATGCTGGAGTAAGTGCTGATAAAATAGCTAGCAACGATGACAACCTCTGTGCTTCTCTGAGAAGGCACTGAACATTTAGATGTGGCACTGACAAACTCAGCTGGTGAAGCATGTGACCTTGTCCTTTCACTTTCAAGATGTCTTCGTGTGGGCGGAAACAGGAGCCATGAGACAAAGACTCTTCTCAAGGAAAGTTGCATGAAATGGGCTTAATGAATCAAATGTGTCCTCTATTAGAAAGCAGGCATTGAGAAAGCTTTCACAACTCGGGCTCTTTGGAGGCAAGCCTTTGAAATCTTTGTTGATATAATTAAGTCAATAATTTAAATGGCATCATAAGGACACTTGAAACTCTAGCAAGAGAGCACTGAAAAGTCTAGAAAACTAGCTCTACATATCTGACACAAATTGCCATTTGTGCTCATCCCAACATAAACCTGTATGCCTGCAGCATTATTGTTTGACTAGACATGGGTGCATCAATGTGCTGAGAAAGGAATGTGAGTTGGCATTTATCACCCAATTGTTTTATGCTAATAATTTTGGCCCAGTTCTACTTAAAATTCACATGATGACTCGAAACAAACATCTTCTCAGCGTGTGTCTGTGCGAGCAGGAAGTAGATTTGGAGCAAGAGTGGCAGAAAGGGGGGAGACGGTGACATCAGAGCTTACGTAGGTTACACCTGATGACGCAGTCGAGATGAATACAACCGCATTTTTGAGGTATGGGCATTAATATTACATAAACCTAGTGAATAATACAGGAAGATGAAGACAAAAAACACACAGTACAAAAACAAAATCCAGTTTCAGGCTTCAGATATTTCTCTGATGCGTAAACTGCCCTGCAAAGTTCACTGTAGAATCTGGGAGTGCAGGGCAGGTCATCAGAGGTGAGTGAGCTCAGCCTCCACAACAAAGCGCCAAAGTGGCGGTACTTGCCTTGGATGTCATCGGCTGGATGGACATGGTGCTTGGAGAGCGCTGGAGCTGCGAGTCGCTCTCCATCTCGTTGTTCTCGGTCATCATTGGAGCCGTGACAGGGGAGGGAGTCGGTAGAAACGCAAACAGCAACAACTTCACTTAACTCCACAAAGTATGCTCTGTCGGTAGAAAAGCTGCAGCTTCAGCCATATAAACGCGTGTGCCAAAGAGTGACGGATCCACATCAGTGGGGTTTGTGCGCGCTGCGAGAGGGACGCCTTATGGCCATTTGCTCCTCACACACACACCACATGCGAGCCTACCGGTGGATTTATCGATTCCTGAACATGCATAAACACCAGATGGTTAGATTTCACTCATGCCATGCGAGGACAAGCGTCCAGGAGAATACTGTCTCGCGTACGGGGCGCCCAGTCGCGTTGTCCTTTACGCGCGTCAGCAAGCTCCAATGTGGCACAATCCCGTCCGCCAAAGGCAAGAAAAAGGTTTAGCTCAGGAGAACGACGATGTGAAAAGATCACCCTGCCAAGAGCAAATGCAAATATGCATCAGTTTGTGCTGTGGAGGGCAGCGGCTTGGTGTAAATCCAAAGCTAACTGTGTCCTTCACCACTGCTCAGACTTAAATTTCAGCGCAATCCTGGGCACGCCTTCCGATGTGCGTCTGAAGCGCATGATTGGAACATTTTTTACAACTCTGCCAGGATTCAGTTAGAGCGTGTAAGGAGCCACGGCCGTGGGCGGGGGCTTGTTTGAAGCCAAATGTAAAACAAAAAAAAAAAAAGAAAAAAAGAAAAAGACAAGTTCACAGCCCGCAAATACAGAGCGGTTTTTATATTTTGAGTTCACAACAAAATCCCGATGATCTCCTGTGTTATACCGGAAAAAGTAACTACAGCTGTAGCCCCAATAGGACATAATATGACTCCATATTTTAATTTTTTTTAGGGTCAGGGGAAGTTACTTCACAAAAGTCTAGTTAAAATGTTATGGATCTCTCTTGGTCATCGGTGAAACCAAAGCTTTTATCATGGCACCAGAAACACAAAAATGCACAAAGACTTGGGAACAAAATTGTAAAAGGCCGAAATAGGAATCTTATTACTATCAACCAATTTCAGGGGAATATGAAAAAGAAGATGAAGTGGGTGGAAGATGTTGCAGAACTTTCTGCACTTTGCTTGGTGAAGCTGTGACTCAAGAGTCAGTCATCATCTCTTTCAAAAAAATAAAAAAAACAAAACATTGGCTGAGCTACATTACTTTCTCTCTGTCAAGAGTTTAGAAGAAAAAAAACTTATGCTTGCTTATGATTTACCATTTGCCTAGCTCTAACACAGAGTAGAAGCACTGCAGCTGGGGGGGGGTTAACACACAGAATGAAGCAACAAGATTGTGAAGACACTTTCTGGTTTCTGCATGCGTGAAGAAGAATGGGCAACGTTAAGGTGATAAATTCAAGCAAGTCAAGAAGAGATCATATGTGGACTGGTGTGTTTGTATGTTTTACCTCCACAGCAATATTTCACTTAAGCCTGACATCAAAGTTTACTCTAAGCTGTCAGTGGATTTGTGGGTGTGTTAGGGAAAGACGCAGAAGACAAAATGACAGAGTGTATTATAACATTCATTGCTTCACTCAGAACCAGGTCACATCAGATAGGAGACTGACTAGTGAATACTGTGAAACAAACACAAAAACAAAACCCCAGAACAGAAGCTATGAAGTTGTGTGTGTGTGTGCTCGGAAGGGGCTTTGCTCTCAAAAATAAGCAGAAATACAATGTTTCGTTAGGGTGGGGCTGTGAGCTCTTTTCTCTTTTAAAACCCAAAAAACATTAAGGCGCAGAGTTGCTGAAGCAAAGAAACACACTCTCTCCCTCTCCCACACACAAAAATTTCTCCCTCTGAGCTACCTACCTTTCATCCGTGCGATGCCCCAGGTGCCACAACACGGCTGCTAAAAATGAACATTAAATCAGGACTGGAAACACATTGATCTCTCAGAGATTTGAAGGCAGAGAGGTATTGGGGGGAAGCAAGAGGGAGAGATGAACAAAATGAGTCCCATGAGGTGGACATGAGGTGACAGTGGTCGTCATGGTACAGGGCCAGACTTGCTGCTCTTTCTACTGACAGAAATGGATAGCCTGCTGATTGTTCATCTGTACTTCACCTCATGCACACAAATACGTAGACTTGACTCTCCATGCAGCGTGTCATGCGCATCAAACCCCCAAAGAGTCTGATCCTCGGTCACTTAAACCGGTTTGACAGTAGCTGGGCTCTTACGATTTCTGTTGCTTCAGCATCTAAGCTGCAAGCAGGTTTGAGGGACAGGTTCACAAGTGTGTCAGCAAAATTCAAGTTTTAGAAAGCTTTGGAAAATGTTGACTTGAGCTGTATAACTAGTCTTCATTGCATGGAAACAGGCTGTTGATTTCACCTCCATCACTAACTGACAGTATCAGAAACTGATCTTTCATTGGTCCCTATTAACAAGAGGAATGATTAGAGCAAGGAAAACCTGAAAGGTTTCACAGCTTTAGAGTTATGAGATTATTTCACAAATTTTTCAAGGATTCAGAAACACCAGAATACGCCCCAGTCACTTCATCTGAATTCATGTAAATGAGGAAAGGAGTTTTTGATAGTGTACTCTCACTTGATAAGAAAAGAGGGTGGAATTATCCATCATTCAACATATAGTGTCTCGCAAAATGGTACTTCATTTAACTTGTACAAAAGGAATAATAATAAAAAATAATTAAATAAATGGCAGCAGTGATAAAATCGATCAGTAGCAGAAAACCATATTTATCGACCCCCTCCAAAAAATAAGCTTAGTTTAACTTGGTTCATAGGGTTGGTGAGGTTTACTGAAGGAAAATAACACACTCCAGTCAGATAGGTGGTGTTTTATCCCAATTTCAAGTCAAATAAAGCAAAACAAATTGATTAACGTAACTGCTGATATGGTCACGAGCAATGAGTAATCCTGCAAACAGGCCAGAGCTGAAATCAGAGCTGCAGAGGTGGGGATATCTGCACAACTGGCTCATTGCTGCCACCTGCTGTGGCGACAAAATTAGAACAAGTTCAGCAACAGAAAACTTGACAAGTCTTAATAATATAGGTTTATATTTATTCATACGTACATATTCCTTTATATTGGTTAATTGTAAAAAAAGAAAAAAAAAAAGAAAAAAAAAGAAAAAGGAAAATAAGATTTACAGTAATTATATGAACTACAGTCATTGTCAAAATTTGTTTTTGAAATTCCCCTGGTGTCAATCTGCCATGAAAACACACTGCAGAGTCATCTCTTGCCCTCTGTCCTAATCTTAAACCTTTCTCCAGTGTTTGGGACCAAACATGCATGAATAGGACTGATCGAAAGCGTAGTGGCTCGTCTTCCATGTAAACTGGTGGAAGGTGTGACAGAAGGACACAGAGGTGTTTGATATTTTAAGGAAAAATAAGCCTGCGGTTTAGCTTTACAGAGCCAGTAGCATGTTTTTGTTTTTTTTTTTTTTGTACCATGAAAAGGCCGATGACAGACTTTTTTCCCACAAATAAAACCATCAGGCGCGTATTGAGCACTGTTACCTGTAATCCTTTCTAAGTGGTTGTCTTGAAAGCACAGGTTATCAGCTGCACTGATGACTCAGCCTGCACCACATATGGTGCATGAAATTGGTAGGCAGGTGTTACATCCAAGCTCAAAGTCTAAACCCTGTGACTTTTTCCTTTTCCCCTCCAGTTAACTGCCTTAAAGCCTTAGAGTACGTTAGATACTGCCACTGTTTTGACTGTTGGTTGTTCCCTAATCCTTCCATAAAGCCCCGTCCAAACAAAAAAGATCAGGCTGGATTACAATGGATTCATCTCAACTTGTAACATCCTGTCCGTCAAATCAAACTTGAGAAAAATCATCAATCATTCAATCGCCCGTTCAGATGAATTTTAAACCAGAACAGGCATGTTTGAGATTGATCCACATTCAGGACTAGGTTTACCAATGCCTAGCTTGCTTGACATTTTTGCACAGCGTGCATTAAGGGGAGAGGGAGAAGTTCTGGAAAAAGTCACAAAAAGAGGAAAGCACACTTTCAGGAAAAAAACTGTTTCTGCTAAAGCGACACAACACGTGAACAGCCATCCTGAGGACTTCTCCTTGATAGAAACATTCAATAAGTACAAACTCTATAATCATGACCTCCTCGCCAACTCACAGAAAAAATATCCAACTCACATTTAACATTGATAACAATTGCACTGGTGCCAACACTTCCCTGGACAAAGCCTACAGTCTGGACATTTAGTAAGAATAAACTCTTAATAAAAACACAAACTCCCTCAGGTCCAAAATGAGGACTGGAAGAGGTCTCAAAACTCAACTTGGACACTGTACTCGTGACTTGAAAACACAAAGCAGGCGGAATTCAAACCACACCAAAACAGAAAGAGAACAAGATCCAGAGGAGATGAGAAGAAAAAGCACATTTATAAAATGAAATGGGAAAAATAGAGACATAGAATAAAGCAGGTGCAAGTGTAAGAGACGATATTCCATTAGAAAAGGCTTCAATACTTCATGGAGGGGGCTGAAGTCCATCATAGCCCTCTGCTGTGACAAAAAATAATTCCATCATATCTGTCAGCAGGCCAGAATTGTGCGCTCAAGATTCAGTCGACTTCCTCTTGCAGTGCCTCCACCAATCCGGTCTGGTTGTCACTGTGGTCCCAGACAGACGGGGTATAGAGGAGGTCACATGTGGCAGGGTACAACACGCTGTCACTCCGTCCCCCTGCAAGGCCTCATGGGAGTTGAGGAGTTGCCATCACCAGGCACGTCCTTTCACCGCTGAGTGCGGTTCACCAGTTCCTTGTCAACAGGAACCATCGCCGATGCGACAAACAAGAGCAATTAAATGAAACCAAAATGAATGGAAAATATACTTTGATTGATTTTAGTTGGCTTTTTCTTTCCATTGTCTCAGTGCGACAGCATGAGTTCATGTAGTGATGTCTTTTTTTTCTTTTTTTAATGTCAAGAGTGTCTATAACTTTTCTGTTGTTGACATGAGCGACTCACAGGTCGATATTAGTTCTTTTGTCAAATCTCCAGCTTTGAGTACTGTCTCCCTTTTAACTCTTCAAAGCTCCAGCTCATATCCTCACAAACGTCTGTGCTTCAACAAGCATGCGCGAGCTTCACCATAGTTCCCTCTGACAGACCCTCCGACAGCCATGTGAGGCCCGTCTCATACCGTGGTCTGTGGATCAGCTGGCTCTTACTCATTCACTCCCACAGTCCTCATGTATGTACAGTTAGATTTTAAAAAACTAGAGGTGTTACATGCAACATTTGGCATTTTCTCAAGTCCCCACTTATGAGTCTTAATTCGTGTCCATTTTTATAAAAATATGAAACTTTGTTGTTTTTTTTTCCCCTCATTACATTTACGCTGATTGTAACAGAGAGACAGAGAGAGGTGAGGGTACAAGAGTAGCAAGCTCAGTTTATGCATTTAAGTGAAGAGTGGTATGGGTGTGTGTTGTTAGTAAAACGCCAGTATTAAATTTGGAGATGGTTGTCTGTTTTTTTTTTTTTTGTTGTTGTTGGTTTTTTTTTTTTTAAGTGTTTCATCATTCCTATTACTGTAAGTGCAAATAGCTGCAAGTATGCTTTTTAATTTTTTTTTTTTTTAACCACAAAACAAGCTTCCAGTTGCTTCATGAGTATGTTTGTGTGTGTGTGCGTGTGCATTTTGGGGTGGTCACCAATCAACTAGCTGCACTGCGGTTACTGTCTGAAGTAAAAGCCTGCCAAAACAAAACTGACACAGGCCTTAACTCAAGTGCAGTTCCTGTCTAGAGTTAGTGATTAAGTGATTTTCAGCACAGAGGGAAGTGTGTGCTTGAGGTGAAGTGGGATCTCTCGGCTTATGTTAAAAAACATGTTGCTGTAATTTGTCAAGCAAATACAGGAGAGAAGGTTTCAGATATGGAGGTTCTGCCAAGTAATTATTTCAATGATTCTTTGGCACTTCACCTGATGATGAAGTGATAAAGAGTCGGATCCCTTGACAGTGATGATCACATTTGAGTTATATATCAACCTGTCTGTAATACTGGTTTGTCCACCGACAACTGCTTAGAAATGTTCTGACATTCTTCAGAGTTTATCTGTGTGTGTGTGTGTGTGTGTGTGTGTGTGTAAGCGAGCCTGGATATCAGTTTGTGTGTGTGTATGCGTATGTGTGGTGGGGAAGTCGGAGATGTTGTTTGAGAATGTTACCCAAAACCTGATGAGCGTTGTTTGGCTCTCTTCCTCTCTCTGCAGCTCCACAAAAAAGGAACACACCAGCGTGTACTCTGTGACAGGGGCCAGGGAGGGGGACAGCAGGTTGTGGGTCAAGTGACAGGCTGCGGGGAGCATGTACGAAGGACATGAGGACAGGGGAGAGGGGCTGTTGTCTTTACATCATAGCAGGATGCAGCAGCGGCAAAACCTCTGACGGCTGCCTCCAACGGAGGGGGGTGGAGTGACGGGAGCAAAGTACGCATGCACTTTGATGTTAGGCAGATGGGTCTGTGGGAAAACCAAAGGGAAAAAAAAAAAGAAAAGAAGCACAGATGGAAATGTGTTAATGGCTTGTACAAACACCTGAAAAAGCTGCGCTAGGTAGCTTAAGATCAGTGACAGGCAATTGTTCAACTTTCAAATTCATACTGCAAGAAATGCCTGGACTGTGATATCTGCAGTAACAGGCCTCAGGAACAATGTTTATGTTAATGCAGTGGGTGTGCTCCAGATACGAGTTTACAGCAGATACAAATCAGCTGATCATCCATGACAAGTGTCATTTTTCCTGTGAAGGTACACAGTGTACATGTGGGTATACGTACATTAAGGACATGACTTGACTTAAAAACACATATTTTAGTTAGCTTAAAGTTGAATGATGGTATATACATTTGTGGCACTTTTTAGAACTTCTCAAATGAGTCCCACAGCTGATACTTTTTGGTCTCTGCTGTATGAAGTAACACCAAAATATGACATGAAAACATGGTCAGAGAGCATGATCATTGTACAAACACAAACACAAACACACTCGCCATTTTTAAAAGGCATCACCATCATTCCCTTTTTTAAGGTGTTTCTCTTTTTACATTATTGTTTGTCTGTTACATGATGATGCCATAAAACCATTGTGAGGTGACCACAGTACAAGAAGAAGTGCCTGGAGTATGCAGCATACTGTAGAAGAGCAGTAATAGCTTACTCACTGCTGTTAGCCCACACAACTCACCCTTAGTCTCTTGATACCAGCACGGGTGATCTGCTGGCAGTCATAGAGCTCAATTCGATCCAGACTATGGCAGTTCTTCAGGTGCTCCAGTGAGGCATCTGTGATCAGGGGGCAGTTATCCAGCTCGATCACCTCCAGACAGTCGTGAGCGCAGGGACCGCTGCCAAGGTGTCGGATGCCATCATCAGTGATGAGCTCACAGTGTGACAGACTCTACAGGAATATGGCAATGTCATCACAGGAACTCTATTTACTCAAGTGTCTCTTAAGCAAACAGTGATTTGGCACTGGTGAATGCTACAGGAGTCAGGAATCTGTTTTAAGCGGCAGGAACACACTCACCAAGACTTGCAAACGCGGGCAGTGGATAGACAGCTGGATAAGTGTCCCATCTGTGATCTGATGTAAAGGTTAAAAAGAAAGACTGCTGTAATTGTTGATGAGACACAACGACAAATACCATATGCACAGCTCACACATTTTATTTACCTGCACACATTCTTCTAAATCCATCTTCTCAAGCTCATGACAATTCTACAGGAGTAAAAGTGGGAAATTAAAAAGAGTTAAACTGGTACGATGTACTGTGGCTTTGTTTTTTAATGGAATCTGGAATCAAACAGTCCGACCCCATGTGCGTATACAGCCAGGAGAGAAACATCAATCTCACCCTTGCTAATGTAGTGAACCCCACATCTGTAAGCTGAGAGCAGCGAGCCACTTCTAATATTCTGAAAGGAGAAAAAGAGGAGCAGAGAGTTAACCAATGGCTGCATCACTTACAGTCTTTCGCCTTCTGAGTTGTTGCACAGAGAAGTCCGATTGGACTGTAACTAGATATATCTGAGTAAAGCTTAAGATGATATCACCACAGAAAAGGTCATTTATTCATGGTTTCATTTGTAGTTTCAGCTGCAGGATTCAGCTTTAGATTAATCAGTAAGAGATGTTTAAGCATTGATTAATGAATAAACGTCTACATCTGTTACAGCCAGTTTACAGAAACAGTTCATATCAGTAAAATCATTTAAAATCCATGGTGAACAGAAATTCACCTGAGCTACAGATTAAGATAATGAGGCTACTATTCAAACTGCATGGCTTGGTTAATTATTTGCCACGTCTAGAAAGTTCAACAGCCAAAGTTTGGATGTGTCAAAGTTTACCTGAGGCGGGGGCAGTTCTGTCCCAGGGCATGGAGGATGGCGTCTGTGATGTTGGCACAGCCAGACACGCACAGAGACTGCAGACGGTGGCAACCTCTGCAAATTGTGATGAGGCCCTCATCTGTGATCTGCTGCTCACATAAAGAGAATGGATGTATTTGTATATTTTAAGTTTGAAGTATTACTGGAGGAAAAACCAGAGGGACCAAGGGGCAAAAGAAAAGAAGGAGGAACAACTCAAAAACAAGATGAGATTAGATCTTGAAATTGAAGATTTAAAAAAAAAAAAAAAAAGAGAGATGAAGAGGAGGAAAGCTTTTAGATGGTGATAAGGAAAGAGAATGTTAACGAGAATTGCAGTCAGTGAAAAATATCAGGACTGTCTGAGGACGTTTCCCAGATTTTTGGCAGTATGGGCTGGACAAGACCACCAGCTACTTGCAATGAGCTTTGAGCTGAAGAGCACAGTGTGTACTTGGCAATCAGTCCATTTACTGGAAACTACTAAACTGAGAATTGTATCGAAGGGTTTAATCCACTTTTTACTGATTAATTTGAACAAAATAAAATGTTCAATTTCCAGAACATTTTGTACCTAAATCAATTCAACGTCTTGCTGTGTGGCCATTACTTACTGAACATGTCTGTAAGTTGAGTGTGACCAGCTCTGGACAGTGACCCCCAATATGCCTCAGAGCCTCATCTTCTAGCTGTGAGGAACACCAAAGTAAAGACATCAATCATTTGAAGTCATCCCCGAATCTATTAAGGTTTGTTTAAAATAACACAATCCATCAGCAAAAAAATTACAGCTGTTAAAACAACCATTAATTTGAGTTAAACCATTTGGAAAGTGAGTGTGCAAAGTATGTTGTGATTGTAGGGTTCAATTCGGTTAATTATCTGTGACAGTACTGCATGAAAGCTTTCACATTTTCTGTCTACAGTGACTGCTATGCCTTTCCCCATCAACGTCCTCTGCTGCACAGAAAATTACACGCTTTATTATTTAGAAAATAATAGGAACTAAATTGTTAAATCATAACTGGTAGCAATAATGGTGAAACGGTAGAGCTGGAAGAACAGAGCACTGAAGAAGTTGGTGATGGAACCAAATAAGTTATCCAAATCAATTTGCCTACAAATTTGTCCAACTAAGTTTTATATTGAATGATATCATCTATGACTAATTGTGCAATAAGCATCAACATCATTTGTGCTGGGTTGCACCTCCAAGTGTACCTGTGTACAGCCCTTGAGGAAAAGGCCCTTGAGTCCAGGGCAGGAGCGCACCAGGGCCTGGATGCCATCCTTGGTCACCTGATCACACCAGGAGATGTTGAGCTGCTCCAGCAGGGGACAGCCCTCACTGAAAAGGGGAAAGTAGAACGTAAGAACAGGTGAGTAGCTAAAGCGAAAGCACATCTTGCCCCGCCCATGTATCAACAGAATTCAAGGCTCTAAGCCCCACATCTCTTTGTGTACTGCTGTGGTAATGATGGTGCAGAATACATTTCCTTTATGTACATCAGACTGTTGACCATACACACCTGAGAGCTTTGAGTGACAGGTTGGTGATTGAGGTACAGGAAGCAAGGTCCAGGTGCTTTAGCTTTGGGCAGAACTTACTGAGGCTGTTACATGTGCTACAGAGGAGAAGGACAATTATCATTTTTAAGGAGAACTGATATCTTGAATCATTAGCACATGAACTGTACTAATACCTGTCAGTGATCTTTGTGCAGCCATTCAGACTAAGCAGCTCAATGTTCCTGCAGTTCTGTGAGAAAGTCCTGCAGAAAAAGAAAAGCAAACATGAATGTGATTACAGGCAATGTTAAGCATGTCAGTCTTTTTCTCTTGTCAGGGTCTGAACAAGAACTAAGAGGCTTCTCAATCAGGTTAAGTCTTTGCCAAGCTCACCTCAGGGCACTGTCACCCACACCCAGGCAACCCCGCAGGCTCAACTTCCTTAGAAACCCTCCACATCGCTTGGAGATGTTCTCAACCACCCGACCCTGCAACAACAACAAAAAAAAACAAAACAAAACAAAACACGCTCAATCTGTATTTGCTTCTGTACCTCCATTTAAAGGGAAGTCAAAAGTGCACATAAAAGATTTAAACAAAGTTTTAGGTAAAGACAAAGGACAGTGGGTGATGACATGAGACTTGCTCACCTCAATGTCCCTCTGGAAGTCAAAGAGATCAATTCTCTGCCAGTTGCTTCCATCCAAGGCTAGAACGTTCCAGGACTGAGAGAAGGGAGAGGAAACGTGACATTTAGAGTAAATTTTTCTTTTCATGTTTCTCAAACTGTACTACAAACACACTCAGCTTGCACACTGAAAAACACAGACAAACACATACGTGCACTTTCATACACACACCTTGCAATTAGACACTCACCCGTGAGACCTGGGCACAGCGACAGAGTGTCACCACATCCAGAAAGGAGAAGATTCTGGAAGACAGAAAGGGACGGTTTAGAGATCCTGATCCCCGCTGCTTTCTCATTACACTCTATCCTCAACTCAGACCTGTGTCTGCTTCCATTTACAGAAAAGGGGTGTGAGTAAATCAGCTAATATTTTCTTCGACTTTCAGCAGGATAGATGAATCGGGTTCACTGGAGCTTGCCAGCCTCACAAATCAGGGTGCCGCACCTGGCAAAGCAGTATGGAGTCAGCAGCCACAGCACAGACAGCTTGGCTGACAATGCTGGAGAGGTCTTCATTTTCTGTTTGCTAAGGGATTCTTCTTTTTTTTTTTTTTGTCTGAAATCAATTTAAAATTAAATATTACTACAGCCTGAGCATTGAGGGCACAGGGTGAAGAAATTTGTAGCTTAGTAGTTTGAGATTTTTGCTGGTGAGCACAGTAAACGTGTGCTGGCTACACAGGGAGGGTGGGGGTAAAAGGCCAATTGTGTCTTTGTTTATAACGATCAAGAGTGAAATTAAGGGCATGAGTGTGATATTAATGTCATTTTAAAACCCCTGCAGGGAGCCTGATTAAAGTGTTTCAAAATGTCACTCACCGTAGCAACAGCTCTTTGGGCAGCTTCTTATTGATGACCGCCTCATCACTGTTTGTGAACATCTGAAAGGGTGCAGGGGATAATATTAGTGTTGTCAACTTGTTTTACCACGCTGGGGGCCCCGACCACCCACTCAACTTAATCAAAGATTGCCCCAACACATGAGCAAGGATAAATAACAGTAATCTCATCAGCTAAGACAGATTTGATGTCAAGGCTTGGAAGACACTGAGTGTGAGAGAAGATAAAGCAGCACCGCAGACAGAGATTTTGTGATTCCTAAGCAAAAAGGATGGGACTTTGCACTGTCGACTACAGAGCTGTAATGGCCCCTAGTTTCTTGCTATCTTTTCTGTACCTATATTCTGTGCTCTCTTCCTGTGGTGTTTACATTGTTGAATTTGCACCAGTGTCCACAGCATTATGTACTGACAATGTACACTGGAATCAGTTACAGGTTAGTCTTTGCAACTCTCAGACAAATTGCTCCTAATGGATGTTCACACAAATGACTGCATGCTGAGTGAGCACAAACACCAACCTAGAGTCCACAGAAAAGGCTACAGTACACAAAAGAGACAATAAATTAGAATTTATTGAGACCTAGCTATTTTGATATGCACACATCACTTACTGAGGGCTGCAGTGTTCCTATGATTTGGTGGGTGATGATGATAAATCATACCCTGTTAGATTGTAAAATGCAAGCTGTTGAAACAATGACATTTGGGAGCATCTACTCAGGGACATCTGGCCAAATCCTCCATTGATTTACAATGATAAATCTAAACCAGGGACTGGGTAATTGAGGGGTGGAGGCTTTTGCGTTTAAATAAAAAGTGCATGAAGGCATGTTAATCATAGGAGGCGAACATCTGTGACAAGCTCAACAAGGGATTTGCAAGGCTTCCCCTTATATGCACTTCCCTTCAGGTACAAATATGAAGTGCCCATGATCCATGAAAAATTAAAGGTTTGTTTGCGTTTAAACAAAAGTTGGAACAAAAATTGATGGGTCCTAACGGGGTATACTGCATGACATTTCGATTACAGGTGTCTAACTGGAAACCACATTCACAATAGCTCCAGATTTCGAGGAACATGTACACTTAAATCTATTCATCAGCCCGACATAAGCAGTTACACATCTGCTTGTTGAAATGAATGACTAGATTTCTATAAATCCAGTCAGCTCGGGTTTAACGTCTCCATGCCTCTCTAGTAAACACAAACTCCACACACACGCACAGCTGTCTCTGCAGGGGCTGCCTGCCAGCGCAGACATGTACAATTTTGTGGGAGTAAGAAGGGACAGATATTTCCCCATTTACTTTTGGGGTAAATTGACTGACAGTTCGCCTTCCACAGCGCTCGTCTCTGGCCAAATAATCCAGTGCCATTTCCAAAGAACCAGATGTACATGGTTAACAGGCATAGTCTGTCCTCTTTTGCAATCTAACATAAAATGACCTGATGCTGCATGAATGTAAGCATTATGTTTCCTCCACTGGGCAGCTACAGTCGTTGATGCCGGCCTGGCAGGAAGCAAGATAGCTGGCTGAGCAGTAAAATCCAGCAAGAGATTGTTGTATAGGAAAACAGTAACAGTATTTTTTGAAAAAATAATTAATTCATTGAATAAATGATTGTTTCCTGACTCCATCCTCATATTAAATTTAGATTAGTCTGACACTCATTACAGTACCTTAACATATAGTAATTGAAATACTGCCTGCATGTGTCACTGTAAATGTTTTCTTTATGACTGTGTTGCTGCTCTCCGTTTAAACTTCTTCAATAACTTTTAGATCACACACATTCAGTGGCAATGGGGTGAATCACTGTATATTTATTGTTGACTTGTTCCTTTAAAATAGGCAAATCACATGTCTAATGCTAATTGACTTTACAAACTACTGTAGTTTGTTCAGGGCAAATAAGTACCTGCCCTTGAGCAAGACAGAAGAGAAGGGAAAACAATCCAACTCTACCTTTCAAAGTAAAAGTCTAATGCATTCCTACATATGACCACTGTGTTTAATTGGTAACAAGCACCAACAGCTGCATATTTGGTATCAGGCTTCTTTAAATTAGCTTTTAATTAATCAATAAATAATGGTTAATTAAATATCACAATTTAAAACAAATCAGACTTGTGTCTTTATTTAACATTTCTACTATGCAAAATTACATGTATGGGTTGTGTCTGTTTTTATTCACAAACATCAACCAATCAATAACTGGCATCGTTACTGCCAAATCTCATGCCATTAGTAAAATAAAAATAAAAAGGTTTCAATATAAATACAACACAGGCTAACCCAAACTGCATCAAATTTATTGTGGAGCAAATTAGACTACTGTCATGAATGTATCATACAAATTATAAAATGGCTATTTAAGATCATTGTTAGATGCTGCTGGTTATTTTATAAATTGATACTAAATTTAGGCATTAGTAAAATTGTCTTTCCCATCACCAAAGTGGCTGATGCGTTTTCGGTTTTAATTTGAAGTCCACTTCCGGTATCGTCCTCTCCTCTGTCCGGTGGCTTTGCATACAGCGGCTCCTCCGCAGCTGTCGGGCCAGAAGGTAAACGGCCTGAATCTTCTGAGTCGTCAGCTGTTGCAGCGTTAAAAATAAATAAAACCACACGCAAATCCCACGATAGCTGGGGATTAAACAACACCGAGCACTCGGTCCAATGTCACCGGCCGCAAACATTTGCGTTCCGAGTTTTCACCAAAACATCTCCAGTTGCGCTTGCGTGGCTGCTACACGAAGTTAATGGCAAAAGCTCCTTCAAGACAACAACACCGCAACTTGTGAGCGTGTGTGTGTGTGTTTGTGGACAAGTGGCCCTTCTGCTGACTTGTGTGTGTTGTGCTGTGTGATACACTGAGGTAGCTGGGGCCTTGTGTTTTGATCCTTCGGTGCTAATACGGGGGTGCATGTTGCAGTCACTACCCGAGGCCCCCACATCCGCAGCGGCCACGGATGAGCACAACACTCCGGCTCATCCGACAGCCTCACAGAAGTCGTATTTAAAAAAATTAATCACGCCCTGGCAGGTATGAAGGCCATTATAAAGAGCATCTTAGTAAAGTGGAGTCAGTAAATTCACATTTTCTAATAAATATGACGATATGAGTCGGGGCTGTCCTCGGCGTGCTCCGTGTAGCCTCATTGTCTTTGTTTTGACGGCGCACGGGGAAACGGAGACAACATTTTATGGACTCTTTCAAATAAAAACACCGAATACCCTTAATTTAATTACGACTAACACGACAGGCTATGTGGGGGAAAATGCCCACTTGTGTGCGCTACGAAGTGACATGCCAGGCCTCGGCTATATGTTGTTGCAGAACAAAAACAACGGCGTTTGACCTAATCCCAAACATTGACTGCGGAAGCGGCATGAGCAGCCTTTAGCATAACAGCAGTTTTCCAACAAAAACAGCGACAGTCACCGCGTAGGCCCCATTCCCCAACTTTTATTACAGCTATCCGAGTGTGTGTCAGTGACTGTCAGTAAATATTCACGGCCAACTCACCTCAAACCGGCTCCGCGACACACCATTTACCTCCTTCCCCATGTCGGACACTGGTTACCGACTCGGTGTACTCGCAGTGAAATGCAGATATGGGCCCTCTTCCTGCCGTTTCCCCTCCACGACTATCATGCTACCGTCCTCTCGGTAGCTCCCGGAGTGCGGTGTCGTTGTTTTTCGGCCTGCAACGCAAACGGCGAGACTTGTAGTTTCTAATGAAATATGTGCTCTACAGGCAGCAGCCAACCAATGAGCCACTTCTCTTATCTCCTCGGCTCGTCCTCACCTCCTCCTCCTCCCTCCTGTGCGGCTTTCCATCCATCCACACAATAGCCCGACAGGGAGAGGGATCTGGCTGCCTAAAATGGAGCTTGTATAACGCCTACATCGCTTAAAAAATAATAAATATAATGAAGCTAAGACAAGCAGGCTGTTGTCCTAACGCACAAAGGACACTTCGTCACGTACTGGCTGGTCTTTTCACCAAAGTTTATGATGTGAACGCGGTGCAAGCTCATCTACGATAAATATACAAGCGAGGTTTCAACTTGTTGACACCCCATGTAGCAGGAATACGAATGTGAAAGGTAACAGGTTTCAGATGAGTCGTGAGGAGAGCGAAAAAATGTTTACTGGATTTTATGGTTTTATAATGATAGCCGGAGTATATAGAGGGAGTATACAAAGGGCCATTTTAATACTCCGCCCTTTATATCTCACTGGAAAATGATTCTTTCAACTCCAATGGGCCAATTCCCACATGAAAACTCAAATCATTGGAGGCCTAAACCGTCATGATCTCTGACATTGTAAACTTGGTGTAAATAAATTACCCTATAAATACCACGTTTTGTGTTTTATGACACATTAACCGTTTAAATATTTATTAACTCGATTTTGTCACGTTTATTTTGCTCAGGGAAGTTTGTTATGACTGTAGAAGACGCCACTTCCTGGTGTACGGATGGCCACGCCACAATTAGGCAGCGGATCCAATCAGCAAGCAGTCTGGCTCCTCGTCATGCTATGTCGTCACACCGGGAACACATGCTTGACAACGGTTAATTCCGCCCAGATTGTCACATTAATATACAGGTTATCTGAGGAGACTTTCTTTATTATTAACCTATTAACTTGACCCATGTTGGCCCCCCACCCCCACCCCATCTGTGCAAAATCAGATGGTCAGTACATCAAAATACTCTGCAGAGAACAATAGTGATTGTCTGATTATATGTTTGCTAAGATATATATTTAAAAAGGTTAAATGGCCAAATTAAATTTTCTTAATGACATTTATGATGCTTCCTTCATTAAAATGAATCCACCCTGGGTGAATATTTACATATTTGTAATTTCAAAAGTTTAAGTGGTGAATATAAGATGTCTCCATCACTCTACAGTCTAGACTGTTCTCCTGTAGGTGTGATGCAGGTCCTTAAATTTCCACTTCACACTGGTTTGTGCCCATTGGCTTCCAAACCAGTTCACACATCATCCTCACAGATATTTATTTCAAATTTAGATTTTAGATCAACTCGCTAATCTATGAATGTATATAATCTATGGTGAGGGGTAGATGACTTTGACTCCAGTTATTATTGTATTACCTTGAATTTTCTCTTCTAATTTTTTTGTCATATAAAAAGTATAGGTATTTCTTTATGCAATATCAGGCCACCATATATTACTTGATTAATCTACTGTTTGTGCCTCTGTGTAATGTATATAGTTATCCGGTCTTTAAGGTGAGAAAATTGCCTGGCCCACTTGGTTGATTAAAGGCATTATTTTATGACAACGTGATAAAATAATAAAAGTTAAAAAAGATAAAAGATATCTATAAAAGATAAAAGTTTATATGTATTAATCTGAACTGATACAAGGTGCTGAAAATTAGATCGAAACTTGTGAAGGCCCGTATCATATTATTTGATATTGTAAATTAATTTTCAAATTCTCAAGTTGATTTTCACATATAAATTAATTGAAACCAGATGAGAAACGGCTCGTTGGACGACCCAGTAGTTCTAGGACCTTCTGATAGTTGCCTGCTTTGCCTGTTTGTAATCAGGACCGCCTGCAGTTTTGAATGTCACCTTCTTTTGTTTCTGCTTCCTTATTAAAAATGAAATCGCCACTTGCCGTGAGAACAACGCTGTGTGTTTAAATGCAATTACTATTACTTGGTCGTGTAATTTTTATTTATTTATTTATTTATTTTTACTTGCTCGTTTTGATGCATTTTTGCGTCGCTGTCGCGACACTTCGGCTACAGTAGGCGGGCTCTCTGTCCTGATAGGCTGTCGCTATGATACGCCCAAGACTGACAGGGCTCCTGCTTCCGGTTTATTCAGCCGTGCGCAGAAGTTGCTAGTCACAGGAGCCACAATGGCGTTTGTAGTCTTCTTCAGATAGGGCTGTGGATGATACTAAATCCACTAGCATCGCCCTAAATATAGGCCAGGTTGATTCCCAGAGCCATTTATAATAAACTGGAACATCTACTGCACACGAAAATATTATGATTTCTATTCAATATTGAATTTATAGGGGATAAAACTTACATTAAAGGGAACATGTAAACAGTACCAACCAGGTCAAGTTTTCATTTTGTTCGAGCGTCTTTTAATGAAGGCTCTTGCTTGTTTCTGAAAGCAAAGACCGTAATTCTGTGGAATAAAAAACACCTTTACTTAACTTGGCACCGGACAAGGACAGCTTTCACAAAGGGACTTTTTTTTTCCTTTTTACGAGTCAGCTCGCTAGCTGCCGAGCATTAGCTAGCAGTGCTAGCTAAATTGAGACGGAGGCGACACTACAATGCTCCGATGTTTCCTTGGGATCTTTTTCGTTCACTGACTAATTCAGAGTACAAACTTTACAGAGCTGGAAAACAACGGTGGCATTTTTCTGCTTTGACGAACTATGGCGGCGATCTCAACGGAATGAACTGGCGTTGAGGAGGACTGGACGTGAGCGGCCTGGTGTGTTTATTTTGTGTGTTTTCTTTGCCCTGTTTCTGCTTGGTAACACTTTGCTTTCGGCATTTTGGAGTAGCCGTTGATTTCCTGTGAATGAATTGCCTGGACCACCGAGGCCCAGTCGTAGGAGAGGTACCGGTGTCGGCGTGAGGGATGCCTGGGTCGGACCGACACCATGGGACCAAGAGGAAGCCGGAATCGAGCATCAGCGGTGCGGCACACCAGACCCAGGCCCCGACCCATACCTCTGCGGGAGACATGACGAGCAAAGACGGCAAGGTGCAGTTAAAATCTTCGATGTCTTCTTCCTCTTCAAAACGCAAACGGCATAAATCAACCAAACATATTCGGGAACCCTCGGCGGCACCGCGACCCGAAAATTTTACCCTGGGCGATACGGCGCCTCCTGGTGTCAACACGGTGAAGCCTCTGGTGGAGTACGACGATATCAGCTCCGACTCGGACACTTTCTCGGACCCGCCGTCCTCCAGGCCTTCCGACAGGGGGTTAGGGGACCGACTGGAGCCCTCCCCAGACTACGATAGGGACGATATCGGAAGAGAAGGTGGCGGTAGAGAGAACAGGGGCCACAGACACTCCCGGAAAAAGTCAAAAGACCCAAATAAAATTTCAGAGTCTGGGAATGGGGAACGTGGATACAAGAAAAAGAGCAGCAAAGACCGCGAGAAAGGGAATTCCGGGAAGAGCAAGGAGAAGGCTGCCTCATCAGGCTCCTCATCCAAGCGCCAAGTCCAGCCAGAAGCGGACTCGAAACGCGGGGAGCTGATGCTCTCCTCCCAGGTACAGCCTGCCACCAGTGTAGGTAGCACTACTTCCTCCGCATCCTCATCCCGCAGCAAGGAGAGCAGCCGCTCAGGGAAGTCTCGGAAAGAAAGGCAGCAACGGAGAGAGGGCCGAGGGGAGGGCAGCCGCCCCTCTTCCCAGAGGAGCCGGGCAGACAGGAGCCACCGCAAATCCTCCAAGAGCCACAAGTCGAGCCCTAAGGGCAAGTCTTCAAGTAGGGGCAGCCCTCGCAGGAAGGCCACCAGCTCCGCTCTTTCGCCCAGCCCAAGAGGGGGCGCCGACAGCGAGAGTCCACCGGGTCCTGGGTATGGGCAGCAGGGGGATGACAGCTACCCCAGGAGGAGGGTAGCCCAGCAAAGCCCCAGCCCCTATGGGGAATTGTCTCACCGCAGCAGGCAGAGATCTGAGAGCCCCTACGGCAGCAGACACAGGTCTTCCAGCTATGAGAGAGACAGCAGCCCCTATTCAAGAAGACGCTCCATCAGCCCTTATGGTGCCCGCAGGTCCTCCAGCACCAGCCCCATGTCTCGGTGAGTACACTGTGCAGGGTGCTCAGTCCTTTGGATAATGTACTATGAGAAGTTGGTTATCTTACTCCAACACTCAGACACACACCAGGCAACAGGAAGTGTAGGATATGTGAGGCCTTGTTGAGTGTTTCAGAGAACAGAAATCAGAATTTACCTTGTAAACCAAATCTGTTTTTTCATTTTTACATTTTATGAACCTCTGTACAACTTATTGAGCTACTGAAGAGATATTAACAACCACTAGTGAGAGTTTATAGTCAGGCACACCTGTTGAACTTGCAGAGTCTGTCTTTTTCCATCAAACAGCCAGCTGTTTAAAAGAATTTGGCTGCAAGAGTCAGCATGTAGAAAACTGCAAGTTCTCCACAAGGACGTTTTTCTCAGCATATCCCAGACAAAATAGTGTGAAATGGTGAGAAAATGAAACAAAGGATGTAAGATCAAAACATACACGGTCAAGGCTGTTCTGCTTGTAGACCACACGCTCTGATGGTTGGAATTGTGCAACCATTTCTCCTTCATTTGCTCAATTTTTTTGTGTTGATTTCTCTCTAGTTTCACTACAGATGTAAGATATGTTTATACAATAATACAGATCATAAATTGTATAATAATTATTGTTAGAACTCAATGTTTATTTCTTCCCATTATACAACAGTTGTCATTATTGCTCCTTGCTATGTTTCACTATCTCCAAAATTGCATAATAAATCTTTTAGGTTTAACCTTGTATTATTCTCAGGAAAACAAGCATATATCTATGATCAGAACAGAAACTCAGCAAATGTAAATCAGGAAATTCAAAAATGAATAATCACTTCAGTGCACTGTTAAGTTTAGATACAATCTGTCTCTTTGGTTTGTCAGCAATAGTTTTTTCCACTGCCAGCTCATTTATAGCCATCATTTTTCCAAATTAAAAGTCTGACATGTACTGTACCATGTTTTAGAAGAGTTTGTCAGAGTTGACAGTTTCAGTGTCAATGGAAATGTTTTGTTGAATTATTTGATCCCAGGAAGATGCAGAAGAATCTTGTTTTTCATGACTTCTTAAAAATGTTTCTTTTTAGGCGCTCAGGCCGCTCGAGGAGTCGCTCCCCTCTACATTACTCCTCTTCCCGTCGTTCCTCGTCGCGTTCCCGTACTAAGAGGCACACTTCCTCTAGTGGAGCAGGGGCCAGCTCCCATGTCAGCCGGCCAGCTAGCCGCTCCCCTCCCTCCTCCCGCCTGCCACTTAACTCCAGCCTAGGAGCAGAACTGAGTCGTAAGAAGAAGGAACGCCAGGCAGCTGAGGCAGCTGCTCGTGCGAGTGGCGGAGGGTCCCCCCCTCCAACAGTGCGTAAAACTGCAGGCCCGTCCTCCTCACGGCCCTCTAAAGCTGAGGCTCAACAGCCAGAAAGAGACTCCACGGCAGCAGCAGAACCTCAGCCCCCACCACCTCCACCACCACCTGTGCAGTTACCTCAGGATGTTCTGAGTGGTGAAGATCAGGTCACTGCACCTCTCCCCCCTTCTTCCACCTCCTCTCCTGCTCCTCCTCCTCCTCCCCAGCCTTCTCCTCCAGTCCAACCTGGTTCAGCTGCTGAAATTCCACCACCACAGGCAGATTCAAGTATTCACCCTCCAACACCCTCAACTGTATCACAAGCCAAGTCACCAGCCCCACTTACAGTTCCCACACGTAGCCCCGCCCGCCAAACACCACTCCACAAGACGTCGACTCTGCCCCCCCTGCCCTTGCCACCTGTACTGCTGGGAAACACTCAGGACAGGTGAGAACCCCGAACAGTGCACATACACACACACACCCTACAGATGGAGGGAATCACATAAAATCAGGGCAGCAAATTGTAAAATGCATCCCTTATAAATCATTACTAAAGTCTTTGTGTACAATCAATCATTCATGTCAAGAATAAAATGAATATCTCACAGATCACAAGAAGCTATATTAACTTCTCATGAGTGAATGCTGTTATTTTTGGCATTTTAATAAAATTCTGATTGTTGTAGGCAAAACCTAACTTCTGGGTCAGTGATACACTTACATCATGTCATCTTGTTTGTGGTCACCCTGCTTGACTGTTTGACTATGGCACACAAGGTTATATTCACTTTGCACCAACTACCCGCTTTGTAACTACAGTGCAGAGCTGCCATATTTGAGAGTTAAAGTTGTTACACAAAAGGCAAATAACAAATATTGTTAGTTTACTGACATTGTATGATTGTTATAAATTTCCTTTTTGGCTTACTGCACCTGATCTCCTGTAAGAAAAATGCCTGTGGTCAACATTGCTAAAGAGAGTGTAAGACCCCTTTAACTCTGGTTGAATGATAATGTAAAATTGGAGTTTCGTTGGCAATGTGAAAGAGTCAAATCAGCATTCACTCCCAGGTGAAAATGCTGCAGTGGTGACATGTTAAACCAGAGACACTACAGCTACATTTCCAGGAGAGATGAAACAGTGAGGTGCTGCCTCAAGATAAGTCGCACAAACATATAATCACCAATCAAAGTGTCTCACACACAGACCTTAACACTTAAAGGAGAAAAAAATGTGGAGAGGAGATTCAACTGATCCACCAATCTACACTGCAGCTTGCATTTCTTCTTTTCTGCCCTGCATGTGTACATGAATGAGCTTGTGCGCGCTCTGTAACTGAGTGTGCTACTCACCGCAATTAAGTGTGTTTCTTATCAGTCCAGAAGGAAAGGTAAACGTGTTAAAGGAGACCAAAGTATGAAAAACCTGACCATACATGCAGGGTGTCAAAGATAAGACATCTGATAACTTTGGCTCCAGGTTCAAGAAAACTCATATATCAGCAATACAGCTGACTTGGGAAGCTTGTTGATTAAATTAATTGCAAATTATCACAAAGCTCAAAATTTAAGATCTGGTGGCCACAGTGTTAAGTGAAAACCTTGAAAATCTATACATTTGAATGGTTTTCACTTAACAGTTGTACCTAAAATGGTGAGTTGTAAGTGTAATGGGTGTAATGATGGGATATGTTCATTTAGGACAAACAAATCCAACAGCTTTTCCTCATCCTCCTTAAACAATTACACCTTTGTCTAATGCTGTTTTTGTATTTTGCATTGTCAGTCCAAAGAAGTCCACCCCTCCTCAGAGATTATCTCGAAAGGAGAAGGAGGTTCGCAGCAGACCATCGCTGATCGACCTTCCTTTACCACCAACCCTAGCCGGAGGTGAATCCTCACCCCCACAGTCTCCCATCCGTCAGGCCCCTCCACTACCCCAGGCAGTCCTTAAGAAGAGACCAAAGTCAGTTTCTCTTACTAATCATTAACTTTCAATTTTTTTTTTTTTTTAACTCCACATGATATCTAAGCTGTTGTTCTTGTTGATTGTTTCCAGGATTTGCAGCCCGCGATATGGTGAGCGCAAACACACCCAGAGTGACTGGGGCAAACGCTGTGTAGATAAATTCGATATCATTGGCATCATAGGGGAAGGCACCTATGGTCAAGTGTACAAGGCCAAGGACAAAGACACTGGTAAGGAATTATTGGTGATAAGTTGTGAGTGGAACACTTGAAAGATTTTTAAATAATTTATATGGGTCTTCACTGAATGCACAGGGGAGCTGGTGGCTCTGAAGAAAGTGCGTTTAGACAATGAAAAGGAGGGATTCCCAATCACAGCCATCAGAGAGATCAAGATTCTGCGGCAGCTCAAACACCGCAGTGTTGTCAACATGAAGGAGATTGTCACTGACAAGCAGGATGCACTTGACTTTAAAAAGGACAAAGGTAAGAGGGTCAGATGTGATCTGTCAGATGTGGTTTATATGGAAATATAATAGTAAGCAACACCAGCTGTGATAAAAGTGATTATGTTGGAGACATTTTTGAAAGAAAAGTCATCTGTTCTTTTCTGAGAAACGTAGCTAATGTCAATGTTTTGTACTCAGAAGATTTTTATGATGATCGTTATGGCACCCTTAGCTAAGAGACAGGCAGGAACGTTGTGAGGCTTCATATTCATCATCACTTACAGATGAAACAAATAGTTTTAAAGTGTAAACCAAGTACACTAATTATTCTGCTGTTTAATGCTGCACATAAAATCGCTGTGGATGCAGGACTGGTCACATCACAGCTGTGCACAACAGGCAACATAGTGTTGTGTGTGTGTGTGAGTGAGAGATCATGCTTCTGATTCCTCAATGTATGGTCCTTCGTTTTAGGTGCTTTTTACCTGGTGTTTGAGTACATGGACCATGACCTGATGGGCCTGCTGGAGTCAGGCCTGGTCCAGTTCTCCCATGAGCACATTCGCAGCTTCATGCGCCAGCTGATGGAGGGACTAGACTACTGCCATAAGAACAACTTCCTGCACAGAGACATCAAATGTTCCAACATACTGCTCAACAACAGGTAAGAGACACTGGAAACCAGTAGTAAGATGAAGTGTTGGACTTGGACATGGTGTGTTGTGGTGTTTACTCTGGTAAATATTGCTGTTGCGATGCTTGATACATCATTATAATCTACAGGTGGTTTAATTGACTTTGTGTTTACTTTTTTACCTTTAAATCTACTCAACAGCTTTGGATATTAAAACTTCTGTTGACAGTTTAAATGCATTTTCAGTCTGTAAATATGGTATAGTCAAGACTTAAAGCAGACGAATGCCGACTTTAATGATCAGGCTGCAATCGTTATGAGGTGCATCAGCAGCAAAGCTAATTACAGCACTACTAATTTAATTGAGCGCTTCAAATAACAATGAAGGAGTACAGCAGGGTCTCACAGATGGTTGCTTTGTACAATTGTGCATCCAATCTGCAGACAATACTGGTTGCATGAGTGACTGGAGCTGAATGAGCTGCAAAAGCTGAGATGTTAATAAATGCAAAAAAAACAAAATGTGAATTTTGTTATTTAATGGAGCATCTAGACCCACACTGATTGTTTGTTTGCAGTTACTGCCTCAGTATACCACTGCACTATACAGCCTACTGAAAATAGACACATGGAGTTTGGTCATTTGCACTATATAACTGCTGAGTTTGGTTTTTATGGTTTTGGCTGAGATAGTCCTGTATTAGACCCACAGTGGCCAAACGTGCAGTGTTTCAACAACAAAGTGAACAGTACAACTTATAAAGGAATCCCCATGGATATTAAAATATACAACATGCAGCTCATGTTCACTAATTAACTAATTAGGGTTTTCGACATTTCAGTCATAGCCAGTTTCATAACTCCGTCTCAAAAAGTCAAAAGTAAAGTTGTTGACACACCTTGTTGTCTCCTGCTTGGTGATGTTGGTCTGAATTATCTGTTTCTTTTTTCAGAGGTCAGATCAAACTGGCTGACTTCGGTTTGGCCCGACTTTACAATTCAGAGGAAAGGTAAGATCAGCATATGTGTTTGTAAGAATGTTTATAATTTTTGTACATCATTGTGGCCTCACAATATCAGGTTTGATGATAATTGAAGCAGGAATGATCATGACTTTGGATTAAAAAATATATATAGAATAAGGTGTCCACTAGGTGGTGCTGTATGTCTTTGAGACAGCTCCCAATTAGTCAAGAAGGAGATATTTATGGGGTATCAGTGCTCTGTGAAAATGTGCTGAGTCTCACTGGCTTCCTCTTTTCCTTGCACCCAGTCGGCCTTACACTAATAAAGTAATCACACTATGGTACCGCCCCCCTGAACTCCTGCTGGGAGAGGAGAGGTACTCTCCAGCCATTGACGTTTGGAGCTGTGGGTGAGTGACACTGTAGCAGCCGTGTATCCATTCAGATTTATTTGCATTCTATTCAAGAATGATGTCTCCAGTGCTCTCATGTACTGTTGGCTTTTTAGCCAACAATATATATTAATTTTATTTTAAAACATGTGGATGTGGACTGGTGTTTTGTATGTTGTGCACTTTTCAACATTTTTACTCTGTCTACCCATTATCTGTCCTTTACCAGGTGTATTTTGGGAGAGCTCTTTAAAAAGAAGCCCATCTTCCAGGCCAACCAGGAACTTCTCCAACTGGAGCTCATCAGGTAGGTTGTGTGTCACTGAACACGACACTAAAATTGTTGCTACATCCCTTTTTTCTTACCCTCTGACCTTACATCTCTGCCCATTCCTTTAGCCGTCTGTGTGGAAGTCCCTGTCCTGCAGTGTGGCCTGATGTCATCAAACTTCCCCTCTTCAACACCATGAAACCTAAGAAGCAGTACAGACGGCAACTACGGGAGGAGTTTGCCTTGTATGGTTTTACTGTTGTGCTCTTTTTCCCGGTGTACCTGTGACTGTCAGTTTCTGAATTTGAAAACATTTCCGCTCCCTCTTTACAGTTTACCTACTCCTGCTCTGGACCTGCTGGATCGAATGCTGACTCTTGACCCTGCGCGGCGCTGCACTTCAGAGCAGGCTCTTAACAGCGACTTCCTGTGTGACGTGGAGCCGAGCAAAATGCCACCACCAGAGTCAGTAGCTCATGGCTAATGTCCTTGAGTTATGAGTTTGGGAAAACTCTCCACTAGAGCACATAACATAACCTCTGCTCACTTTGTCCTCAGTCTTCCTCACCATCAGGACTGCCATGAGCTGTGGAGTAAGAAGAGAAGGCGTGCACGTCAGAGTGGCCTGCCCGAAGATGTGCCTGTGCCCAAAGTGCCCCGTAAAGATGCGACAGGGACATCAAGTGGAGAGAACAGTCGGCCCCAAACCAGCCCAGCTGGAGCCCCGCCACCTCCACCAGGAAAACCATCCTCCACAGCCAACTTAGAAAGTAAGTTGTCACACAAATCATATCTATCATAAGTACTTAACTAGGAATACATATGGATGTAAGATCTGCTTTCAATGAATGTTTTCTACACAAGGTAAATTTGGATTATTTTGCCGAACTGATCAGCCAAATCAGCCAAGTTCTATTCTTATGGGTGTTGGATACAGAGAGAGATGAGTAATAGTATTCAACAACTGGCTGGATTTGAACAGGGGATGTTGTAGCTCATGGTCAGCATCCTAATTAGAAAATCACGTGGGCACCTTATCATAGCAGCATGTTGGAAATTCAGTGTACTGATAAACAGTTGCGTTGACTCAGAGTGTGACTAAAATAATTTTGAATGTAAAAAAAAATGTTTGTGATGCTCTTTGCACAGTGCTGCATGTTCACAGTTTGAATCCTGGCCATGTGAATGTGTGTGTGTTTAGGCTTGGGAGCTGTTGCAGAGCAGCTGAACCAGACAGAGTTGGCAGTGCTACTAAACCTCCTCCAGGGACAGGCAGATCTCAGCCTGCCCCAGGTAGCCCAGCTCCTCAACCTCTCTAACGCAGAGACTCTCAGCCAGTCTTTGTCGGCCCTCTGCGGGGCCTCTGACCACCAGGGAGCCCCAGATGACCAGGCCCAGTCTGCTGCCAGGCCCCAGCCACCAGAGCCACCTCCTGAACCCCAGGAGCTCTCGCCTACATCTGGGGACCCGCCACTCAACCAGGAAGACCAGGCAAACCTGCTGGCTCTTATTTTAGGTCACATCATTAAACCTCAAACTGAGGAGCAAGGCGACGAGAGTAACGGCGTCCAATCAGAGGAGGCACTAACGCGCGGTTCGTCCGCCTCTACTACTGATCGCAAGGGCAAGTCTGGGTTTAGTCTTTAGTGGGTGGAGGGGAAGAAAAGGGGGGAAACCAGGGTCAAGTGGAAATCACTAGGGACTGCAAGAGTGACAGGGCAGAAAACAAACAAACTGAGGTATGGCACTCAAGATTCCTATATAGTATTTCAAATTAATTTCACATTAGACTTAAAGAAATCAGCAAAATGAAAAGTTCAGCCATTAATTGGGGTACAAATCTCCCTCCCCGCTTCCTTTGTTCGTTCTTCCTTCCTTTTTTCCCCCGACATTCCTTTAAAAAACAAAAAAACAAAAAAAAAAACGAATTCTCACCATTGTCCCTTTGACCACTTGATATATTCAAACAGGCAAGAGAAAATCCTGCGAAATGTCTTTGTGACTTCATGTGACCCTGGTAACCAGTGAGAGGTTTGGTGCACATGGGCGTCTTTTTGTCTACTCAATAAACCAGAGGAAGGTGTAGTTTTATTCTTTTGAGTGAAAAGTTTCACACTGTATTGTTCCCTTCCGCGCTCCTCTTCCTTGTTTCCTCCTCACAATCTTTATTTCTGTATCTGTCCCATTTCCACATGTTTTTTCCTTCCTTACTTCATTTTCATTATAAAGCAGGTGTCATGGATCCTTCACAATGAAAGATGTTGCTTTAAACGGTCTGTAATGTCAGCCTTTTTATGAAGAAAGTCTAATAAATTATCAAGTGAAAAATAAATGTTTTGAATCTTTTAGACTTCACCTGCATGCGTTTCCTTTGGTTTTTGTCACACATTTTTTTTTGTTTGTTTTCAACTGTTCACGCTGACTCCGATATTAGCTCAACAAATGTGATTAGCAAGTCGAATAAAACTGTTCACTCTGCTGCTGATGCTGGAATGGTAACGGTCCTGTTTTCTTCTTATTTATCCTGCCACAGCCTCTGAAATCCTTGAAGCTTTGTTACCCTTTTATAGTTTGGCAGGGAAAAAAATAGACCGAAAAGCTTGATCTTGTCCCTCCCTTCTTAATACTTACATTTCTTATACAAAAGTCACTTTCTGTTTATACAGCTGTACATGCTTTCTCCAATATTTTCCCACATCCCTTTTATTTTTTATAAACTTGAATATATTTAATAAATGCTCAGAATTAGTTAAAACATGATTTGTGTTATTACCACCAACAGCATTTGCTGAACATATTGGACAGGGTCATGCTCCTATATATTTCACAGGCCTGATGTAACTCTGCAGTACTAATATTTTCAAATTTATTGTGCAGCATCTACACATTAACTGGAAGTCCATAAAAGCCAACCGGTAGTGTCTATACTGATATTTTGTGTAAGATGTTAAATGTTACACTAAAATGTTACACTTCCTGCCCTCTGCTCTCCCTCTTGTGGTGAAGGAAAGAAATGTATAACCCCACAGTTCTTTCATCAGGCCCATTTGATAAATACCCATTCTTTATTTTTGTTAATTCTCTGTTATACGACAGAGGCCACAAATAAGTTTAACCATTAATGTAAAGATGGTACATGTATAGATATTAAACGTGATATGCCAATATATGATCTGTTGACTGACGTGTTGTCTTGTGTCCTGTTCGACTCCTTTAGATGGTGCAGTGTCCAAAAAGAAACGGTTTGGTTCGAACCAGGTGCCACCTTCCTCTGATCAGCGTCCACCCTCTCCACCCGGGCCACCTCCACCAGGTCTTCAGCAGGCCGGTCCAGAAACCCAACCAAGCCAGGACATCAGCCCCGCTGTGGCAGCTGCCTTGCTCCAGCTCATCTCTCAGCAGGACTCGGAAGCTGCAGCCTCTAAGAGCGGCAAAGAACCCTCTCCGGCTTTGGATGCCACAGCACGGGGACAGCCCCCCCCACCTTGGGTTGCAGACTCTCCACCTAAACCTTCTGCTGCAGCTGAGGATCCAGCAGGACTGGTGACTGCTGCTCCCACCACTGCAGCCCAGTTCCCTAAGGACCAGGATCTCCGTTTTTCCCACGGAGCTGCCCGCTGACCCTCTCTAGGCCCTATGAGACTGACCCAAGTATTATGGGATGACTGCAGCAACCCTGGCCTGAATGGAAAGGCATTTGGACTGAGCAGGTAGTAAAAGCTGAAATGAAGATTTTGAACATGAATGTCTGAAAGAAAGAAGAAGGGTCTTCCGGTTTGGTCCTGAACATCGCTGCCCTTAGAACAAGCTGTCATGTTGCTGTTTGGACCTGGGCTTGGTTCTGACCTGTTCAGGGCAGTCTTCACTTGCAGTCCCTTTCTCTTTCCACTGAAAGGTCTTGATTGAAGTTTAGCTTCCAAGTTCAGTGCCAGCCTGCTGACACTCAACTTTGAAAGCAGCTGTGGTCTGCTAACCCACCCCTTAAACAAATGATTGTCGTGCCCACTACAGTGCCCACTTTTAATACGGTTGTCAGTGTTTTGGGGAGTCAAGTCTTTGTCCTCTACTCTGTGATGGAGAGGTGTCTGGGACAGTGTCAGTGAATATAAGCTGAGTTGCTGTGTCTTGGTAGATTTGAGGCTGTGAGCAAACTTAAAAAAAAAAAAAAAAAACAACCCTGAAGGACCTTGAGTTTCTCACTGAACCTTACATACAAACTAGCTCCCCTGCTTTCAGCTTGTGCCTCCTTTCTGTGATGCCCCACCCATCCAGCAACCCCTTGAATGATCTCAGCCCAGTTGGGAAGTTTGGACTAAGTTTCTGCTATTTTTACTTTAATTTTACATAAAGGCTGTTCAACTATATGTTTCATCAGCCCAGCTGAAATGCAACAACCTAAGGATTTCCTATTTTCTTCACACAGCAAACCAACATGTTGTAACAAACCTAAACCTAATAGTGCTCATGTTAGTGTCTGAAATAAACCACTCCATTTTGATGGACTGCTCCATAATACACAAGCTATCCTGCTAGTTGACGTATAAAGCTATAAATATACACACGCTCAGAAGCTGATTTCTCAGACTTTTTCCTGGTGGGCTCTGAAAGCTTCATCTGCTCCTTGCTTCCCTGCCAACATGCGCAGCAAAAGTAGTTTTTCTTTTTTTTTTTTCTTTCTTTCTTTTCCTTTTTTTGGGTGCAGTTATTTTCTACATCAAGAAAATGATACACGCTTTAAAAAAGATGGTCCATTGTTCTGTTTCAATTTTTGCTTTTGAAGAGGAGAGAATATGTCTGTAAAAAGGAAAAAAAATATTTTGTAATATGTGTTTTCTTGGTTCAGTTTATTAAAGGAAGTAATGCGACCAGTTGAATCATTTCTCCTGGCCTTTGTGACTATTTCAGCAAAGCCACTAGATGGCAATGACATTCACTCACGCTGTGGCTCAAGCTGCATCAGGTCCACGCTCTGAGGTCTGCAAATGCCTGAGGGGAGTTGAGAACAGCAGTACAAATAGAGCTGCACATTAATTTCTCAAATTTCCTGTTGGTAGTAATCTCGTAACTCATGTTTGTTCTCTGTCATTTTTGCAGGTGACTCGTCTAGGAAAATTACAAGTATGGAAGATCATGATAAAGTTGCTCAGGTAAAAATGATTCAAACTGAACTGAGAGCTAGTAATTTATCAGAAGTTAAGAAAAAAAATGGGAAGGTCTATTCATATCCTGCCATTCACTGAGGTTTTTTTTTTTTTTTTTTTAAACCTCATTTGAGATTAAATTTCTGCATGTGGCCATCACATGTTGTCATTGTTGGTAACAAGCAATCTGTTGTGTGTCAGTTTTCTCCTTTAACAGACTCATAATTTGTCTGCTGTTGTGGTCTGAGGTGAACAGTTGCTACAAATCAAGTTTGGATGATGCCAGGCTGTATTTTAAAAGAAGCTAATTTAAGAACCCTCCTGGTGTGTGTGGCAGTTTAATGTTCACTGTGAAATCCAGTAGGTTTTATAACGAATTGTTTCCTTTTCGTGGCCTGATGTGTGGCGTATATGAGGTTGACCCAGTCAGACAGTAACATGAAGTGCTCTCTATGCATCAATCTTATTGATGTGTCGATTCCTTCGCCACTTGGGTTGATCTCTTTATGAAGATCCTGACAGGCAGACAAGGATCATAAACTGCAGATTGGCAACAACAGAAGCCTGCAAGGTTCATGCAGACTGGCTGTGTGTGTTTGCGTGCGTGCATGTGCATGCACTAGGATTGGCCTCATGCATACCCAGACCAGTTCCTCACTTGGCAGCCTTACAGAGCTGCTTACCCCTCTGGCCCACCAAGCAGCTGAGCCCTCTGGGTGAGAGATCCTTTCAGAGTGAAGGCAGTGGGAGGCTCACCTGCCCTCTAGCACAGGCCCAGTGTGAGTGAGATGAGACGGCACAGCGTGTGTGTGCGCATGTGTGCGTGTATGTTTCTGTCTGATGCTTTCACCCATCGGGACTCCAAATAATAGTGAATGTGCCCGCAGGGAGTTTCCACACGAGAAGAAGTGGGCAATGCCAGTGCCAAGTCACAGAGACTAGACGAATAAATCAGGACAGAGGAGTGAAGAGAGGGAGGTGCATGAGGCGGTGCCATCAATCAGAAAGGCACCTTATGGGGAATGCCCATAAATGTGCCATGCTGCCAGTCTGAAGCACACACTCGCCATGGCAGAGACTGGCGAAAGCGACAGCCTCCATTTTGGATGCCGTTGCTTCACTGTCAGCTGCAGTGATTTTTGGTGGACTTCCAAACAAATAGGGAATTGATTGACGGTGCATTTCAGTCAATTTATGCCAAATTTTTATTCATGAAAGTGTATTTTTGTGTTCCTGCTCAGTCCAATTATCTCAGTCCCTCAGTCAGTGCAAGCTGACTGCTAGAGTGCAAATCTGGAATCTACTGTGTACGACTGTGTAACTATAATCTCAGCAGTTGGATGCCCTTTCTCTACCATGTGAAATCTGGCAACCTTGAACAAATGGCAGCTCTGTCTAAAATGTGTGTAAATGATGAACCCAGTTCTCACATCACACATCTGCCAAGACCCCGACCGACTACAAAGAGCACTTAGGGTTGTATATCCTTCTGCTTAAACACACACCACCACTACACAAAATGCTGATGCATTTAGCGCAAAGGAAACATGTCGATGTCAGCTCATTGTTATCGCTCATTTTATTGGGGTCTGAGCTCAGGCTATGGAAAAGGGGGGCGGTGACCTTTGAGGTGCTGCTCTGAAGCTAAAACTTTCCAAGCCACTGTTTCTTCTCACTGAAGAGAGGCCAAGCTGAGATTAAGACTGATGAGCGAGGCGGGGAAACACCAAGTGTCCATGAGGGGACGGGGACAAAATTAGAGAAATAATGAAAGACTGAGGGATATTTTACTCATTCACACAGTGTTTAGACTCAAACTAGAGATTTATTAACTCAAGACCACGTTAACATTCAGATTTGACTGATGCAGACAAAACATTACTGTGGATTCTGCAGCTGAAGCGCTCCATAAATTCCATCATTCATTTTTATGACTTTTACCAGTTACTGTGATAAATTTCTATCTTCGGTGTGAATGTAGAAAACAGGATCAGCATGAGTCAAAGTCTGTTAGCTTTTTAAAATAGGTTGTATATCTATTGCTTTAAATGCCCAGGTATTTATTGTGTGTGTTTGTGTGCATGTGTGTGCTCCTTTGTGCAGTGTAAATCTGTGCTGTCTCTCTGAGCCATGCTATGGTTTGATGTTGAGTTTGATGACTGAGGCTGTTTGATCAGTGACTATGTGTAAACTCAGTTTGGGGAAACTGGGACACCCACAGTCCCACATGTAAGACACTCACACACACACACACACACACACACACAGCTAATGTGATCAGCTAATGTCAAGCACAAACTGAATACCTAAAAAAAAAAATATATATATATTATTATTTATTATAATTTCAAAAATGTATGTTTCTAGACTGATATTTACAATCTTTTACTCCTATCAATGTAGAAATAACCTACATGATTATAAATGCGTCTTGTGTAGCGCAGCAAAATTTTGCTGTCTTCATCAGATCTATTCTTTGTCTTCTATCAAACAAAATTTAATGTCAGTCATTTCGTTTATGGCTACATCTTTATTTATGAAATATTTGAAAGTTGATTGACTTCACTGCAGCAGTGATATATGCTTTACTGCTGCAACAGCACGGTTTATTGATGCCATAACACCATCTCCATTTCTCCTCAGTTTATAGTTTTGTGAGAAACTGCTGTCACATACACTCGTTATTTCTTCATGGCTCGACAGCAGTGAGACCCAAACCGGAGGCTGCGCTGGATTTGGCCAGATGATACAGATGTGCGTTGATGTGATGCGAAGTCACCGCTGTCAGGTCATGAAATCAGACCAGTTGCTCTCTTGATGCTTTGCCTTTCATCAGCTGCATCAATAATCAATAATTGTGGTGGTAGCGAGGGTGCTGAAAGTGAAGGAGCCACTGACTTTGGTCTGTCTGACCTTTCACAGCTTTCCAGCCAGGGACTCATCGCCATCCCTGCAAGATGCTGCACCTCTGCAAACCAAAAATCTTCTGCCAACTCTGAGCGTTTCATCACTGTCTGGATTCAAAGGGCTTCATGATAAAGGCAAGATCATTGTCTCTCCTCCACGCTCTGTGTGGTGACGCTGCCACTTTAAGGGCAGAAAAGGCTGCTGGGAAAGCAGTCAGTGAGGGTGGTGTTGGGGAAAGGGGTGTGGGTGAGGGTTGGTGGGGAAGGGGGAGTGTGGGGGTTTTGGGGAGGGAAAGGGGGGGTGGACGGGCCCTGCAGGACCATTTGTGCTGAAGCTCATTTGCGCAGCGACACTTAATTGGCTACAACAATTAATTAATGTGTTGGAAAGTTGGCACAAAAAGTTCATTTAAGAGGGTTTTAATAAGCAATTAGAGGAAAAGCAGCGAAGAGGGGGAATTACTGGAGAGGAAAGAGAAAAGCAGGGATAGAGCAAACGTCTGGCCACTAGGAGCGTCCTGCTGTAGCTTTGTCTCTATCCCTGAACCCCCCCACATATCCTTCTGAGGTGCTCACTGCTGTCCGTCCTGAAGTGGACATGAAACCCATCATGCCCTTTATATTGTACACATATCTACCGCGGTTGCCCCCTCCCACCAGCACCACCCCCTCTCCCTTCTCTACCTCTTGTCCCAGCGCCCAGTGTAAAATATCGCATGACTAATGAGTGGAGCAGGTTGGAATCCTGGGGAAGATGTCCTTGGAAGACGAATGCATTTTCAGCAGAATAATTAACTTAATTAACAAATTCACATGCATATTCATCAGCCTATTAATGTCTGCTCCGCGCTGCTTGATGAGCAATGCAATAATAACCGTTTCATTTGCATATTTGCGTTCACACTCACACCCTTCTCCAAATAATTAAAAAAAAAAAAAAAGACAGTGTAGGAAACTCAAAAGACAAGCAAGTCACTCGGCTTCATGCTGAGTCTTGCAGGCGCCTTCCACCTACAGCACACACACAAACACACACACAGTTGCAGAGATTTCTACGTTTGGAGCTTATTCCATCTTTGCAGTTGAGCCAGTTTAACTCAAACCAGGCTAGAAGTGTGTGTGACACACTCTTTCACCGCCTGCACCTCCAGCCTCTTTCCAAGGAAAAAAAAAAATCGTTGCATCTCCCTCTCTGCTTCCTCTCTTACTGTTGCACACAGTGCTTCCTGTCTCCCCCCCCCCCCCCCCCCCCCCAACACACACACACCCTTATGTTATTTATTCATCCCTATCAGACTCGTCCGTAATTAATTTATTTCTTTGCTTTTGAAGTTTGGCTCGTCTGCCTGTCAGCGTGTGTGTATGTTTTGCTGGGGAACTTGTATGCGTGCGGCTGGTTGTGTGACAGTGATGTTATTGTGCAGCTTCCAAACTGAAGGAGGAGCTAGTGGGAACTGAAATAAACAAATAAATGTGAAACGTTCATGTACTTTAGCTTCTTTGATTTCTATTTATGTTTTAAGGGCTCATAGTGTGTGTTTTCTTTCACACCGGATTTGTATTCTGGGTAGCAGCGATGCTGCCTCTCTGTCTCTCAGCTACTGTCAGTGATGAAATGTCTGTGTGCGTGTTTGAAGATGAGTGTGTGTTTCCTGGGAGGCCTTAAGCATCTCAGTCTTTCATTGCTGTGTGTGTATTTCTGTTTATCTCTTTGAATCCGACTTGTACTGTGTCACTGATGTCCCTTGTATGTGTTTGTGAGTTCCTTTCCAATATTTCAGATGACAGTGATGTGAAAAAGAGAAGTGTGTGTTGCGTTTAAACCGGATGAGTGGCGACTGTGTGGGTGTCTTTCATTGCCTATTGAGGAGAGGAGGAGGAGGAGGAGTTGGTGGTTGGATTGGGGGGGGGGGGGCACCACCGTTGCATTTGTGAAACCAAGAGTGTGTGTGAGTGTGTATGTGCTGCCAGCTTGTGCTCAGACAGCAGCAGTTTGCGGAGCGAGAATTAAAAGTAGGGAGAGATGCCAAGTGAGTCCCTGGAGACAGATACAAGGGACAGAGAGAGAAGAAAGAGGAAATAAAAAGGATTTCACGCACACACACACACACACACACACACACACACACACACACACAGAGGGAGTCACTTACACAAAGAAAGCTTGCCTGGTAGTAGCCCTTTACACAGCAACACATTCACACATGTTAAGGGAGGTTTGATGGAATAAAATCAGACATTGTCAGTTTTCTCATCTCCTGAGGTGAATTTTCATCACAGTGACATGATGCATTTCATAGACCAAAATCTCCCAGTGAAGAACACACAGACCAACACACCTGTACTCTCAAGGTCCAGAACTCAGGCAGACTGTGAACACGCACACAATCACATACAGATTTAGATTGATCTCTCACCTTTTCCTCTTGACTCCTTGTCAACTTCCTCCCTCCCTGTCTCTCACTCTCTCTCTCTCTCTCTCTCTCTCACTCTCTCTCTCTCTCTCTCTCTCTCTCAGCCTGGTGGGGAGACACCCAGTGTGTCCAGTGTGACACCGAGCTGTCACCGCCCACTCCCTGCATCACACCTCTGCCCCCTGCTGGGTCAAACCCGCCACGACACCCAGCCACCCCCCCCACCCCCCCTTCCTCCCTCTTCCTCCTCTCCTGGCATCCTGAAAATTGGCATCACTGAAATCTCTTAGCATTTTCTCACTTGATTGCTTCAACTCATCTATATCGTACTATTTCTGTAATTCTTTACTATTATTATAACATAAAAATGGCCACCTACAGGATTTTGGCTCATGCTGTAGATAAAACCCAGAAACGTGAAACTAGGTGAACTGAAGACAAGAACTTCCTTTGCTTATATCTTTGGCTTTTGACCACTTAAAAATAGAAACCAACCGAGAGCATGAATCGACCCTAATTAACTGAAAGATGATAGAAAGACACTCTTGTAGTATATTGTTTCCAGCATGGCTTAAACTCATTTGTCTTTGCACATACTCTGATGCAACCTGAGTTTGACAACTTTTTGGTTTCTTTATTTCAGCTTTGATATAAAAGCTTTTAATTATTCTAATTAAAATCTTTTTTTTTTTTTTTTTTAAAAAGCGAAACAAACTTCAGGGTTTTGTGGTTAATCTTTGCTATTATTATTTGCAATTAAACACCAACATCTTTCATCATAAGAGCACAAAAAAATTCTTTAAAGACAAAAAAAAAAAAAAATTAAATTGCTATCCACAACATGTACACATGTACAACATATTTGATGAGTCTCTCATCTAGGGATGATGGTTACAATCCAAAAAGATTTCCGCTTATTTCAGAAAGGGGAAAAAAAAAAAAAAAAAAATCAGTTTGCACTTGTGTGTGGCACGTCGTTTTACACACAGGGACATTTGCTCCGTTAAGCTGTCATGAAGCAACACACTTGACTCTTCAGGCATGGTTAGCTGTGTTGCAGACTGAGGAGAAGAACAATCCAGTCTGTGTGTGTGTGTCGAGGTGACAACAGATGAGCGTTCTCAATCCTTAACCAGCGTGTGCCAATTATACCTGTGTCTCTCTTCGCCCTCTGAGAAACTAGTGTGTGTGTGTGTGTGTGTGTCCGGTTAGTCAGGCCAGTGGCGAGCAGGGACGGAGCGATTGAGATATAGAGCATTAGTTGGTGTCAGGAGTAAATTAGAGGCCAGATCTGTTTTCTAATCAGAGCACAAGCACCGTGTTAGAGGAATTAGGGCGACAGCTGCTGGGAGCTTTTTATTCCTCTCTCTCTCAGCCAGAGACAGGCAGACCCCAGCTCAGGGACCACCTCTTTACCACAGCCACCTGTCAACACCGGTGTATGTGTGTATGCACGCGTGTGTGTGTGCGCACATGCATGTTTCCCACACAAGCCTCCCTTCAGTGACATGCACACTCACCTACATACATGTGAGCACACATCTCCTGCCATGCGAACCTGCAAACATGCTTGCACACAGACACACAAACACCGTCTGGCAACGCTGACCTCCCTCCATCTTTGAAATTAATGACAGTGCAGGTTCGGCGTGCGTGCAAACCATACGTGGTGTGTTTATGTCTTCCGGCAAGTGTGAAAGGCCCTTATGAGATATCAAATTTAGATAAGGTGGAGCAGTGGGCGGCCCTGCATATGTCTGTTTACTATGAATCCCAGTGAGGGCCTTAACGCAGCATCAACCCATCTGATCCGCACACAGCTTTGTTAGTCCGCAGACTATTTTAACACTTTAACAGAGGCATTGGTGGAAGACAGAATGGATGAAAACTGCACTTATTTGTTCTTAATGTGTAAAAGATCCAAACATTCTCACTCTTTTTGAGTTTCCTATTAAATAATAAAAAATATGTCTGATTCTTTGGACGATCTATGATTTCAGGGATGTATAAATGGATGTGGTGGTGGTTTTTACCCGACAGACATCTCTTTGTGGGCCGGATAGTAGGAGGGTGAGAGATGTGGGAGGTGGCAGTGATATTCGCACTGTGTCACACACTTGCTTCAAAAATTCCCTGTCTCTGTTCTTTCTCTTCTTTTTTCCTGTGGATTCTGGCATGTGCCTCCAGGTGATGTGGGATTTTGGATTTAGGGGAAATAGTTGCTGACATCTGGAGGCATGTGTCAACATGGTGCGTCCTCATTATTGTTTCTTTGTTAAAATAAGAAACATTTTCCACTTCTGGATGTTTTTTTTAGTGAGGCGATGCTGTCAGATGAAACAGGACAAATGTGTTGATAATGTAGGTACTGGATTTTTTTTTTTTTTTTTTGGGGGGGGGGTATTTTTTTTAAATCATCCTAAATAAATTCATTCATTCATTCATTCATTTTCAACCGCTTATCCATTTCCGGGTCACAGAGCCAAGATAAAAAATATTGTAATTGTATTCATCATTTCCCTCTGAAAAAAATAAACCCAAACAAACAAAACCCATTGACACCTATGTCATTTGAATATGAGAATAGAAGATTTTAAGGTTTGCCCACACTATGGGGGAACACAATGATGTTCTCTTCATCTTACTTCAAGAAAATTTTATATTTTCCTTGGAGTGTGAAGAAAGTCTCTCTCAACGCACTTTACACATCATTTTTTTTATTTTACTATTCCTTTAACTAAAATTCTAACCTTAAGGCCTCCACTACAACTTGTAATTTTTTCTCTTTATATCCTTTTTCATTAGTTTTTTTTCCTTGTTATTAACTAACCACTTGGACCTCCCTGTGAATTTAATTTTGTTGTAACAAAATAATAGAAGCTTCGTTCTTCTTTTTTTTTTTTTTTTTTTGTGTGTTTCTGCTGTTTTCATATCTCTTTTTAATTCCAGGAACATCTTTAAAATTGTAGCCAACAATCATTTTACTTTTTCTGCCAGGTTGAGGGGGAGTGCACAGATAAGAGTATAGTTTGTATTGTATTTGAATGCACCACAACCATGACGTCATTGTCAAAAGAACATTTGGATTTAGTTTTAAAGTAATAAATAATTTTCAGCAAAAAACAAAAACGGCATAATATCTGATCCTATTAGATCACACTGAATATAACATGCAAGTCCAGTTAACCGTAACACAGTATTTTTCACTGAGATTGGATAATATCCAAGGGTCCCACTGACCGCACTGACACAGAATCAGGCTTCATAACGCACGTCTCTCTTTCTAACTTCAATTTAGGTGACAGTCTTATGGCTTTGGAGGCTAATTTGCTATTGGCTGTAGTCTAATATGGAAACACATGCACATCCTCACCCACGAACACACACACACACACACACACACACACACACACATGCACTCACTCTCCTCCTCTCACTCTTGCACATCCCACACATGTGCGCCGCCACACAGTGTCATAAATAGACAGACAGTGCCAATCTGAGGCCTGGATGGGAGCCAGCTCTGCAGCAGCTCAGTAGTTAAATTATTAACACCAACTGGGGGAGAGAGAGAGACAAAGAGAGGAGGCAGCCCGGCGGTGAGGAGATCTGGAGAGGAGAAAAGAGGAGGTGAATCGAGACGGGCTAGACATCCGAAGGGTTCGGGGAGTTGGGTTGTTTCGGTGGTGAAGGTGTGCAAAGATGAAGCGAGAGATTAGAGAAACTCAACAGCCATGCAAAATATAAAAATATCTCTTTGATTTGAGAGTGGGAGATTTTGTGATGAATACAGAAAACAACCGGATCGTGCGTGTTTGTGTGTGTGTGTGTGTGTGCGCGCACGCACGCGTGCGTGCTGGAAAGGTAGAGAGGTGGATGTTTAGGGTTTTTCACGGATGGCAGTGGAATACTAATAGTGCAAGTGTGTGTGAGCATGTTGGTGTGTATGTATTTAGCTGAGTGAGGGGAGGGGGAGAGAGATGGAGAGAGATCTGGGGATGTTGGTTCTGATCCAGAGAGTTAATGTTGCGCTCATTGATGGATAGAATGCCAGCCATGAGGCTCCATACCCACACAAGATGGATGGAGCAGTGCTCTCTCTCTCTCTCTCGCTCTTCCTCCCTTGTTCCTGCTTTAGTTTGATGTCCCTCGTCTTATTTCTCTATCTTCTTCAAAGCTAAGTTGTGATCAGAGAACTCGGGCCACAAAGACACAGTCAGATCCCAAACAGCAGCGTGTTTGCATTTATAGACATATTTGAATATTCATTGTCATCTCAGCTGCCCCTTCAGCAAAAATATGGTGACACAATGTATATGTATAAATAATTTATTTATAAAATATCTGTGAATGATATCCAAAAAAGACAGTTTGACCCTTTAAATTGGGCATGGATTTCAGCAAAAAAAGGAAAAAAGAGTCAGATGTGAATGTGCATCAACCACAAGCTTAAGGTTAAAACGTGTGTTTTGCTTCATTTGTGCGTGTGTGTGAAGGGAGGGAAAGAGGAAGAGTTAGAACCAAACTTCTGAATGCAAATTCAGCAAGAAAACGAATGAAGTTGCAGCACCATGTGTTTTTCGTGTATGTGCATGTGCACATGTATATTGTGTGTGTTGTTTTTATTTATACACAGAACTAAGAGCTTGACTACTTTGTCTGTAAGGCCCCCGCCGCCTCCACCATGCACACACCAACACATAAACACGCACACAACCATGAAAACACACACTTTCCCTAGCTTCCTCCTTTCTGGCGGGGGCATCAGGGGGTGAAGTGATCTGTGCGAAAGCCTCCTGTTCTATGTGCTGCGCGGCTGAGGCAGAGGGGGATTGTGGGTAGCTGCTGTCTGCAGGGGTGGGGGTAGAGTTAGCAAGGGGGGGTGGGGGGGTAGTGGATGGGTTGCCGGGGCGGGCGGCAGCAGATGGCATGCCACACTGTGAGGGCCGTCGGCTGGCATCCAGAGGAGGAGGGAGGGGGGAGCATGGGAGGGAGGAAGGGGTAGGGTGCAGCGAGGTGGGGTGGGGTAGAGTTGGAGTTTGAGGGGGGGGCACAGGGATTGGAGGGGCACCGCTCCCAAAGTGCCAGCAGGCATCAGGAGAGAGAGACAGAGGTGAGGGGCTGGTAGACAGGCAGACTGGAGGGAACCCACAGACTCTGAGATTAGAGCTTAAGCAGGCTCTGGAGCAGGATTTCACTGCTAATTGCATCCACTGAAGAAGAACCAAATCGACAGATTTGCCTTTGAACCCTAATTCGCCAGCGACTTTTGACCTTTTCCACTTCCCATACAGTGTCGCCCGGTGCCCGACGTCGTGGGGATTTGCACGCCAGGCCAAGCAGAGGTCCTCAGTTGGCATATTGTTGTCTGAGGATTGCCACCGATGTAGCATGAGGTTGGCATGTGGAGGGCATCGGGTTGGCATATGTACTGTGAGGAGTTGACACAGGGTCTGCTCTGATGTGACATAAGTTTGGCAGGCTTAGCATCAAGGTGGCATAAGACTGGCACCGGGTTAGTGAGGGGTGCTGAGTGGATGGTGTCTGGGAAAGAGGTCGTGTGTGTGTGTGGGGGTCTGTCGGTCTGTCTGCAGTTTATGAAAGTCTTTACATCCTTTACTGAAATGAACTTCCACCGGCTCATGTAAAAAGTTTCACTACTCCTGAAAGTTTTACGTATTTACATAAATCCCGTTTGAAAAATCATAATTTTGTTGCAGTGTGAGCTACATTATCATTTTATCTCATTTGTGCACTGTTTCTGCATTTTATCCATCACACTACGTTTTAAACTTGATCCTATGTGTGATGAAAATCTTTATCTGCAAAGTATTGTATGCCCACAATGTCAGTTTCCCTCCATAAAGTAGAGCAGTGTGAAGTAGAAAATGCAAAAGCACAATATAAGCACCCAAAACATGTAACTACAGTAAGTGAGTGGAACACTGTCTCCGCTGCAGCATGCAGGTCCCAGAGTGGTGTCTGTTTGTGCTTAGAAAACTGTTGTAGCTCTCGCTCAAGAGGTGGCACACAGGACTTAAATATTTCATCTAGAAAAAAACTGCCGTTCCACATTAATTCGTTTGCACATGGCATGCTAATGCTAACCCACATCTCTCACAGTGATTCCTTCGACTGCAAATCTGTGCTAAATGCACTCAGGCGTGCTCACGGACTCTTGGGCCACTCAAGGTTGACCTAGTTGGTGCATGTGCTGAGGCTACAATGCACCCCTTAATTTTGTTGCATCTCCCACGCTGACCTGTAACATTCGTTATGGTTTTGATCAGAGGTATTGGACTCTAGATGTAATTTGGGTCACCGTGCTGGGGGCAGATCAGCCGTCACAGCTTTTAGGGAACCTGAGTGGGGGCCCTCTCTCTTTGTATTCACTCTGAGCTCGTCACATTACCTGCAAGTATTGTTGAAAATGAGTCTCTGTCTCCTTCTAATTAAGGTGCGGGTAACAACCAGCACCTTCAGCAGAGCATGCACGTGTGCAGGGAAACACAAACACACAACGCACACACACACACACACACACACGCACACACACACACGTGTATGCACTTGTACACAATAATATATTTACACATAAACATGCATGCACACACACACACACACACACACACACACACACACACACATCACAACCCACTGCTGCTGCTGCTTCTACAGAGAAGGGGTGAACAGATGTTGAGGAATTTAAGATGCAAAAGGGAACTGGGACTCCCCCCCCCCCCCCCCCCCCCCCCACCTTCACCCAACAGACACACACACACACACACACACCACCCCTCTGTGCCCCACCTCTCTCACATGTACATCACCACAACCAGTTTCGCACTATAACACACAGGAATCTACATATATTATACCTGACACTTAAAGATGCACCTCTCTTACCTCTGCCCCTTTAGATACAATATATATATGGATAAGCTTGTCTATATATAGATATATGTACGCACGCACAAAACCAGGCACAAGCACACACGTGTATATGCATTGTGGCCCACATCCCCCTCCAGGCTGGCCCTGCTCATAAGGGGCACCATGTGGCACTCTATTCCCTCTGGCACAAGGCACCAACTCTGCCAGCTCTGCATTGTCCTCTGCCCGCTGGAGAGCACGCGCCCGAACCACAGCCCCTCTCTTCCTCTGTCTTTATCCCTGTCTCTCTCTCCCCCTCTTTCTCCTTTCTCTTGTTTACCGTACATGAACTGAGATGGATGTCGTTTGCCTGCGTTTGGTCTCCGAAGTGCCCCGAAACTTAAGATGAATGAGTGTGTGTTTGTGATGGAACACTGTTGGGAAATCTTGTTCCCGCACCTCATTGTCTGCCTTTGTTTCCCGCCAACTTTCCAACCTTCATCCAATTGAAGTAGCAAATATTGTTGTAAAGCGCTGGCAAAGATGGTTGATGGCTTGGATCGCACTCAAAATAAAAAAACTAAAACGATACCTCAACCAGGATCTCAACTTCTATGATGGCTAAATGCAGATTAGATGCCTCATTGATTGATTCATTCCTTTTTTTTTTTCTTTTAATATCAATTGTGATTGATTCATTCCTGAGTTCTGTGTGGCCTCTTACAGGATCTGCCTCTAATGTCCAGGGAATATAAACTGAGTGAAAGGGCCGACCCCATCCATCACCAAGACCAGATAGATGCTGCTTTGCCTTGCCTGTATTTGGCTCTTTCTGCAAAACAACCATCAGCAAAGAAGAAGAAAACAGGTAGAAATAACAAGAACACTACACTTGTCTTGCACTGTCATTATAAAAAGGGGCAGAGGGACATTTCATTCTCTAACTGACAGCCAGTCAATTTATGGATGGTTTACACAGACACTGTGGTACTGACCAAATTAAGAAGAGGCCATAACCTCTTCATGATGATGACGTTTACAGATGATGCTGCAGGAACCCTGTTGTGTTTAGCCAGTCAGCATGAACTCCTACAAACACTTGATGGCTCCTAATTACAGTCACTGTACAACATTAATGGTCACAGGTGGCATTTGGCGAGGACAATTCAAGTGTCGACTTCTCTGCAAGCTTTTGCAGTGATTGCATCAAGCTGGAAACCTTTGCTGTTTGTCATCTCGTCTGTCAGATTGTCTTCTTCTGTAAAGTACAATAAAGATATTTACAATACACAAAACACACCATTAAAAACCAAAAATATGTTTAATCGAGAAAATGAACAGGTGGCAGCAGATGCTTTAAATAAATACCAGAAAGCAAATCCTATAAAATAGCAAATGAAGGAATATGTTTGCTTGATATTGCCATTTTGTATTTAATCCCTATAAAGTGTAGGAACTAAAGAATTTATTGCTGATGCTCCAGTTCGCCATAGAGCCCTGAATTGACGACCAGATGGAGGCAGTTCAAACTCAGACTATCACAACTTCCTGTGTACAACAATATCAAATATATCACAGTGTTGTTTTGTGACTTCCCCTCAATGGTACCAATTTAGGTCTTCACACTCAAGTTGCATTCTTGGGTTGTTGTGTTAAATGATAAGATGCTTTTAACTACACACCTGTGTGCCATTTCACCTAAACTCCTCCACTTACTGATTAAGAAACTACAACAAATCCGTTTTCTTAAAAACCAATTAGCAACCCCAACCCTTCCGTGAAAATACGTTGTAATAGTTATCAGAGGCTCCCTAAATCAAATACATAAAGAACAGATAGGGGCAAAAATCACCAAAGCATTATTTACTAAACACTATTTATGATGAAATGGAATTATCCTAAATATACAAAGTCTTAAAATTTAAACCCCTGAAAGAAAGATGAAATGGTCCAAAAACCTCTATCCCATCAGTCCAGACATTAATTCAATACAAGATACATAATCAGCAGCAGATGGTAGATATAAATAATAGGACACTAGTGCGACAAGTTCTGAAGACCAAAGCCTCTCAGGGTTTCTGGTTCCATCATGTTTTGCTTGTGTGCTGTTTTGAGTTTGCTTTAAAAAGGTGGAGGCATTTTTTTTTTATCAAGTCCATTCTGCATCTGTGGAGCTTTACTTTTTAGTTGAGTTTTAGATTTTAGTTTTCCTTCTTAGCCTAGTTAAGCTTTTTTGTCTATTTTTTTTTTTATGTATTTGATGGGAAGGTTGTTTGGAATAAGGCCACATAGACTGATTTAGCTGGAATACGACATCTCACGCAGTGTCAACAATGTGGAACATCCAATAAGCTCAAAAACTCACTGACATGGCTTCTAAAGTTCAATATTTCAGCAATGTGGATCAACAAGAGGCAGACTTCCTTATCATTTAGTTCATTATGATCATATTCAACATTATTCTTGCTTCCATTATTGAAAATAAAAATGTTAGATATAAAAAAATGAAATGAGCTCAACACTGAGAGAAATTAGGGAGAAAAAAGTTTGTATTTGAAGATTGTGGTTTGCAGAAGTTTGTGTGAACTATTAGCGGTCTGTGCTAATTAACAAAAAGTCATCAGTGCCACAGAGAGAAAGCCATATGAGTAATGCTTTGATTTTTATCTGCTTTTCCTCTGGTTCCTCAGAGGGAAGCTGTACCATCCCTCCCTCCACCACACAGCTGCTCTGAGGAGAGAGGGGCTCTGCGGGGCTCTGGGTAGCCTGAGCTCTCTGTGCTTGGGTGAGAATTAGCCAGCTTTAGTGCTCGCCTTGCCTGCTAATCCCTTAATCTGGCGAGGCTGAAGAGGAAGGCTTTGGAGGAGAGATGGTGTGTCAATCCGTGTCTTCACATCTCTCTTGGCACACGGAGGCACTCAGAAAACGTGGAAAAGTTTGCTGTAGAGAGTTGTGCCATGCCTCGATGAATTAGGCACATTATTCTGTATGAGGGGTTTCATCCGCATTTTTAATCATCAGCTGAATGACGCCAAGTCTAATATGACACCTTGGTTCAGCTAAAGAAAAGAAAAAAAACCAAAACAGGCAATGATTTAGAAGATTTGTGGCCTGAATTTCACACCATGGCACTGGTTGAATTTCTCAAATTCAATAAACCCTGTTGCCTCCTGCCAAACAAGGTGTCACTTCTTAAACCCATAATAACTGATTATTTTTGCTATTGCAGTGGAAACACAACATGGTGAACACAACATTTCACCTTAATTAAGCTGAAATTTGTTCATAAAAAATAGCTTATTTACACATCCAGCAGCTAAGAAGTCATGTTTCTGGATTTAGCTGGACCACCCAAGCCCAAGGGAAAGGCCTGTTCTGAAGCCATCCCAGTGCTGTCTTAGCCCTGACCTTTGGGTCATTGTCACTAACAACCATTGTTCCAGTTTCAGGTTGTATTAGTCTGCTCTTGGTGCTGGGAAGTTGGGTTAGGGTCATGATAGTTATCAGGTGCCTGATCTTCACTGAACCAAGTACTTGTTCCTCACAAAAGTTTTAAAAAAATAATAATAATAATAAATTTTTTCTACCTTTTTTTTTGTGCTCTGACAAATTAATAGAAGTCTGTTAGATGTGTTTTACTCAGAGTGGCTTCTGTTTTGATGTTATTCACCCTCTGGGTCACTTTGTTTTGGATATTTGATTCTTTAGCCGCTAAATGCTTCACAGAAGCTGTGTCTGTCTGCTGTTTTATGGTGAACAATAGTTGTTTTTGTTTGTTTGTTTGTTTGTTTTTTTTTTTGCTGCAGCATCCTGCACTTGAAAATAAAGCCCTCGGAGTGATGAGTAAATGGTGAGGACGTCGGCTGACATCTAAACTATGAGATGAAATTTGCACGAGCTGCAGATTCAGATGATAATTCTCTGTAGGTTCATTATCATTACCAGTGTCACGTTTGTTCCCATATCTTTGCCATGACAAAATGATTGATTATATGCTTTTTGGTGGTTTTTGTTTTCCCCCCTCAGTTGCACTGGAGAGGACAACATGAGCGCACATGCATTGTAGAGGAAAGCTGAGTGAGAACAGACATCTACAGCGCTGTGAGTCTTTACACATTAATTTTTCTCTTAAATTTACACAAATTTTTTCTTTGGCTTGCTGTGATTTTCATTGGCAATGGCGCCTTGTTCCATTCCAGCGTTCATGTATATAATGACAAATATTTGCTCAAACAAGTCTTAAACCATATTACATACACAGATTTTTTTCCCATCTGGCTGTAATGTTACATTTCTGTGAAATTTCTTATCGAAGAAAAATAACTTCATGTCCTGGTGCAGCCTGATCGAGGTGAACCCTGTAACCCCCAGACCCAAAAATACCCTGAAAAATGTGTGTTCAGATACGTTTCACACATGTTTGGCATCACAGAGCAATCCCGTGGCTTTCTGACATGTTGGTGGACAGATTTCAGGGCAGTGTAGAGGCCCGCTCTAGCTCACAAGGTTGTCTTGCTGTGATTGTGGGGTTTTTTTTATGTTGTTGTTTTTTTAGCAGTTGAAAATGGTCATTTTTTTATGATTACGCTCGACTGGAAAAATCTCACAGAAACAGTATAAATCAAAATTTTATTTATTGATTTATTGGAAATTTAGAAATAAGACACTCGACAATATCCCAATGATTTGTCATAGTTGAATTATATTCCAGCTAATAGACTATGAATAACAAAGCACCCCAACATGTTAACATTGTCATGAAAGCAATAACACAGAGGCAGTCTGGTACTGATTGTGCAACCACACGGTAATGAATGGCTAATGTGCTGGTGCAGAGGAGACATTAATGCCATCCTAATTCCCTTTCACTCAGAGTGAGGCACTGCGTCCTGAGCCTGTTAATCTGAACCCTTTAAAACCTTTAATCTAGGAATCTGTCACACGCGCGCACACACACACACACACACACACACACAAAGATCGGGACGCAGACAACCTGTCACTGCCTTGTAAAAGCACTGCACCATACCTGCCACACCTCTCTTCTCTCTCTATCTCTCTCCCTCGCTCTCTGAGACACATGCGACATATTGAGCGCCTGCAGCGAGATTCTTCCCCATGAGCGGCATTCCAGAGCAGGCCGTCCCAAGGGAGCATGGGAGTGGGGTCCGGACAGTGGTGGGTCTGCAGGCAGTTGAAGGGGGGTGGAGGGCTGGGTTGAGTGCAGGCGGCTTGTTGATGTGAAGGTCTGGTTTGTTAGAATGATTGAAACCCTGTCACCCTGCAAGAGCAATAGATGCTACATGTTACATGTACCACTGCAGAAAAACAAAAACCAACAGGTCCCAACGAGTCACATAAAAACAAATTCATTCCCCAACTAATTCCCAGACAATACTATAAATGAACAATTGCAAGTGATGCTACTAAGAAATTAAGAATGAAATGAAAACAGTTGCACAAATTAAAAAAAAATAAAAAAAAAATACCCATGTATTAAAAATAAGGACCTTTTATGCTCAAGCCACTTTGAAAATGACCAAACAAGCAGTGACCTTCAGAGAGGAGCATGGTTTCTTTCTTTCTTGTATTATCTGTTGCTCTCCAGCTCAATCAGATAATTCTCTACTTCCAGCTTGCATTAAAGTGTTGCACATTGCACAGTAGGTGAGCGCTCTTATTGCAGGTTTGAAGAGGATGAGAAACACATCCATCACCTGTTCTGGGCCATTTTCACACCTATATTGGCTCTGACAGCGGCTCATATAGAGCACAGTTCTCCGGGCCTATCCTCTGTGAATTGATGGTTGTGTCTCTCTCTCCTTAATTGGATCAGAATAGGGAGTTTGTGTGCATGAGTGAAGACTGTGTGTGCGCATTTTTGTCACATATTATCTTATCATTTTCCTTTCGCTCCCTTTGTCCTCACTCTTCTCCTCATTCTTTCTGTCTGCCAGTTAATATTTCATTTACTTTGCCGTCGTAGCGGGCTGGTACATTAACCAGCGGTGCCAGTCGAGCTCTCTGCTTGTGGCTGGCTGTATAAAAATAAACACACTCTAGTTGTAATGAACAGATGTCACAGAATTTAAACATGCACAACCACCACCCCCTCCTCATCCTCCACACATACACACACACTTCACCCTCCTCTCCTCCTCCTCGTTCTTGCTCATGCATAAAGGTGCACATGCATGCACGCACGCACAGTATACTGTTCGACTCCTGCATTCACACGTATCCAGAAATACTGAAATCAAAGGGGCTGCAGGATCAAAACACTTGTCCACATAAGTGTATATTGAACATACACACAAACTGCTATACATGTATTCCCATGAGAGAGTTCCCTGGCAGGGGGGCAGCCAGGCCTGGCAGACATTGTGCTGCTCTGCCAAGCTCTTCCTTTCTCTCTCCCTCTCTCTCTGTCTGTCTGTCTGCTAGTCTGACAGCAGGCTAACACTGTGGTCATTTTACAGACTATTTTCATGAGGTCCTCCCATCCACTTTGCAGAACCAGCCTGTCATCCCACAATTCCCAGCGGCATCATCAGAACCCATTTTGGTACTGTGAGTAAAGTATGGGCACAAGTGTACATCAGTGTGTGAGTGTGTTTGTGCGTGTGTGTGTGCGCGCATGTCCACCCCCCTTGTCACTCCCGCTCTTTTACCACTGAGCGCGTGCCAGCTCTCTGTGTTTGCTGGCTGACAGGACCGAAGGAGAGACGATTGTTCTCCACGTACCCAGAGACCCTCCCCTGCCAAGTCTGGGATGAAATCCTTTCTATAGCACTAACTCCTCGCAGTCAGGCATCTCGCAGCAAAACACACACCATTACTGCTCCGGGTAGGAGGGTGATACCACGCTAAAAGTCAGTCAGATACACAGAGGTCTCTTTTACACCGTAACACTGCAAAAAAAAAAAAAACAGAAAGAAAGAAAAAACACATGAGGCTTTCCTTCTTCTGCTAGCCCTGTTGCAGGTTTTCCTTTAAATAAGTGGCTCATTGAAGGCATTGGAACTTCTCTGTAATGAACTGACACTTTGTTGATGCTCTGGGATGATCTGTCTATTCTGAGATATCTGTTGAATATAGTTCAGGCCCATCATCATTTTTTATTTTTCCTCTTTATGAATTGTACAAATGTAACCAGGTTTTTTTGCCTATACATTGGTATTTTTTAAACAGTCCTTTGTTTAGTTTTTTTGTCTTTTTACTCAAGATGATCTTATGACTTTGTTTCACCAAATGTAAATGACTTAAGCCGCCCAGATCTCTTTTTTGTCCTTTTTGAAGTCTCAATTTTTAGCAGCAAAAAATGTCCATTGCTCCCTACAAGTCTCAATTAACACATCATCAGGACGTGTTAGGAAGAGCTTGTTTCAAGGACTTTTGACTATAAATACATTATAGTTCAAGGTTCAGCTAGTTTATCAAAAAAAGAAAGAAAGAAAGAAAAGGATTTGAGTATTCTCATTCTTTACCAAACACCTTATTCTGGAAGACATGGAGCTGATGAGTGAGGCTCCCGCTCTAAGGCCTTTGCTTTAAGTGCGGAGGAGCTGTGGGAAGTAGATGGACAGAGCAGGTCATCCAGGTGATGGTAGAGGAGACGGGCAAGGGGAGATTAAAGGTGAAGGAGAGAAGGCGAGATGAAGGGCTGAAGAAGAGGGGAGAGAGGTGCGGAGGTCGTCCGGGGGGTGATCAGTGAGGTGGATGCAATGCCATCTGACAGGTCCAGCTGGGAGACTGCCCGCCCCCCAGCACTGCAAACTGGTCAATATGGAGGCCAATTACTGCTGCCCATGTGACCAGGGCATCATCCAACCCTATCATAACACACGCGCACGCACACACGCACGCGCCCATGCCATCTGTGCAGACCAGCAACGAACGACCCCCCTCCTCTCCAATCTCCATCCCCATCCTCACCACCCCCACATCTGATCCAGTTGTGTCCCAGTGCGTGCTCCTACTTAACCTCCTTAACAGGGGCCAGCCCCACCCCACCGGACCCTCCAGAGTCCAGAGCACAGCTCAGCACAGGGTGAGGGAGAGCTGTCGGACAGGTCAGCGAGACTTTCTGCTCACACTGTGTTGTCAGAACAACCCCCCTCAACCCCCACCAACATCTGGCACCACCCAAACTCAGGCAAAAGCCTATCTGGCCACCTGCCAAAGGCCTGAAACCTACCTGGCGCTGAACCTGATCTCCACCTCTGCCCCCCCCCACACTACCAACACCACCCACTCCCAGCCTCTTTCAGCCCCCAGCTCCCCACTTCCTCCTCCTCCTGGAGCCCTCATTTCTCCCTTGGCAGGACCTCCAGCAGTATAGCACACTCTCAGTTTAGCTTCTGCCTCGTCTTCTGCCCCACTGCCCCTGCCCCATTGTGTGATAACAAACAGATGTTGTGGAATTTCCTCTGAATGGACTTGCCAGTGACAGGCCCGCTTCCCTTGTCTGGCAGTGGAGGGGTAGAGGGGGTGAGGGGGGGGGGGCGCACTGGCAATACAGTGTCTGGCAAAGAGGTTGGCCGAAGTCTGTGCGATTGTTTCCTCTGCGCACATGTGGAACATTTTGGTGCAAGTGCCAGATAACTTCACAATGCACCGAGTGTTGTGTTTATGTCCTTTAGACAGATTATTCAGATGCAGGTGTGATCAGAATGTGTGTGTCTCTGTGTTGTTATATATATATATATTTTTTTTTTTATTTATTTTTTTTTTTGCGCATGCTTTTGTTTTTAATCACTGACAGAATTAATACTCCCCCCGACCTTCTTTGCATTGAATCTTTAATGCTTTTACTTCGCACATATCTTATATCCATATCATCATCTCACATGCATTTTGAAGAAAAAAAAATCGTATTATTTGAGCTAGACGTTAATTGGAGTTCACACCAGAGTACTTGTGACATTTTGATAATCGCACTATTGACTGTTATGTCGGACAAACACTCCTGATTTTTTTTTTTCCTTACCAAGTTGAGTGAGAAAAAGAGTGGGCATGAACATGATAATTTAAACAGCGAGATTCATTCACTCACTTGAGTGCAGCACAAAGTGTCATTGGAAGTTTTCTTTCCTTTTTTTTCTGGCCATAACGAATAGTAAACGCCACTTAATTAATTTTATGCAAAATTAGTGCAAAGTAAATGATTAATTTACTAATAAACTCAGTTAAGTAAAAGTTTCAAAGAAATTAGTAAAATCGTCTTTGTCGTGATTAAGAAAACACCTGTGAATAGATTTTGAGCGATGTGTAATCTCTAACATTAGCATCAAATAGTTACGTCATTTTGGGTGACTTCAATTATTGTCTTGTTTGTGTTTGAATAAGCAGAGATGTGAAACCGCGTTAAAATCAAATTACTGGTTAATTGTAAAGGCATGCCACACACACACACACACACACACTAATCTGTTATGTTTCACTTTGTGATAACAATTCAAACAGTGGTAACTGGATTTGTTCAATTAACCAATTAGTTTTTTATTCCATTAAAACTATTAACTACTATAAAAACTAATTAACAAGTGGATTTTATTTAAACTTCTTTTCTTGTATGTGCTAATTTTGTGTGTGTGTATCTGTGTGAACGCTATTAATTTGTAATGTTACAAGGTTAGCACATCTAAGGACTGTTAACAACCACATGTTTAATTCTGAGGCTGCAGCACAACCTTCTTCCAATGCATGAGCTCATGTACAACATAACGTCAGGGGGAAATATGCATATTCATTGGCCAACTCTTCCCAAAAACGCCTTACTGCTGTATACGTGTGTTTGTGTGTGTGTTTGTGTGTGTGTGTGTGTGTGTGTGTGGGTGTGTGTGTTGCGAAGGGTTACTCAGGATGAGCGCTCTCGTTTTTAAACGTCCTGGATAATGAACAGATGCTGCAAAAATTAGGAAAGAAACATCGACTCCTCCCAGCAGTGCCACTTTGGCCCGGTGAACTGGCACACTGGCGCACACACTGGGTTGTCCTCTCCGGAGCTCCTGGTGCTGCTGCTGGGGAACATTAAGGGACTTGGCACGGCTCTCCTCCGCCAGCCTGCCAGCCTCCCTCTCTTTTGCTCTCTCCGGACTGTGGAGGAAGAGGAGGAGGAGGAGGAGGAGGTGGTGGTGGTGGTGGTGGTGGAAGTGTGAGGGGATCGGGGAGTATTTTGATAGATGCCCTCTCCCATTGCTGGCTGGCTTTACTTTTGGATTGGCTCTTCCAGAAATGCATGCAACTCCCCCCCCCTTTTTTTTTTTTTGCTGATGAGGCCAGAAAGAACGTAGAGGCCTAAAAAAATTTAACACAAAAGTGTAACGTAACACAACACAACAGCAGAGTGGGCCTCGGGGTTTCTTTGGTGGTTTGAAGCCTACAACTTCAGCCAACACTGCAGGGCTGCAGGTTGGACTTTCACCAGGAACTCAGACTAAATGAATGCACTCGCAGGTAGAAGCACCGGCCAAATGGAACATGTTGTATAAAGTGGTGGTTTTAGATTGAACCTGAAGGATTGGACCCCAAAATAAAACAAACACCACAGAAAGAATCACTTCTAATAAACCTGATCAAGAATTACAAAAAAAAAAAAAAAAAAAAGAAATCCACACAGTATCTCTATTTCCTAAATCTATCTAAAATTAAGTTATCCATATATAAATATATATACAATATTTTTACATTACAATCTATTGGTTAACTGTGCAGAACAAAAACGGATGCAGCTGAAGTTTTATACTCTTCAAATTATGCATTTTGTCATTAAAATTAGTTTTCTTTTTCATTCATGTACTAAGTATATATTTATTGTTTTGTGAGATAATTGACAATTTATAACTTTTTTCGTTCCAATAAATTACTTTCATGTTAGATTTTATGTAATTAAATATTCTTTAATAAATTAATTACCGTTTAATAGGTTATTGATCTGTTGGGTAAAATTTGCCTGTTACTTACTTTGACGCTGTGTTGAAAAAAAAAAATTATGACATATATAGATAGGAAATAGATTCTTTCTTTATCATCCAAACTTTCTAAAGGATTTACCTCTTTCAGACAAGATGACGAAATTATTAATGAGTGACAGGAGATTTTTGGCAAATAGTTTGACCGGTTGATCCAGGAATGAAATGGATGTCACTCTTGTGGGTTTTTAATTCCATTCCTGTATCTTTTTTTAATCATTATTTAATTAATAGCCTCAAAAGATCAATATTAAACCTTCCAGAGCCGAAAACCTCAGCTGATGCCCACGCAGTTTTAATTTTAAATTAGATGGAAAATAATCTGAATACAGCTATTTCAGGTAATGATATTGATATTATGGCCCAAATAATGTCGGTCACCCTCACTCGCCACCCAAAGCGCGCGCGCGTGTGTCCGTGCAGCAGCAGAGAGCACCCAGGACATTTTAGGGAACATATGGGTCCCGGGGCATCGCTCCAAACCCAGCCCGGGTGGCAACGGCTGCCCCTTGCTCTGTGTGTGTGTGTCTATATATACATATATATGTGTGTGTGTGTGTGTGCGCGCACAAACTATTTTTAAAAGGTTAATATTTGATATTCCATTATTAAAGAAATATTTTTTTTCCTGTGTGGTGAGCTAATGTTCTTGTGATGTAATAAAATAGATTCACAAAAAGAGATAGTTGAACAGATTTGAGCAGATCTATTAATTTTATAATCCATGAACATGAATCCATTTTCAAATGTGTTAATATGAAATGTGTGTTGAAAGTTACAAGAAGGGAAACTATGAAAATGGGCACGCGATGTCCACTTTATAATTTACGAAGTTTAATGTGTTATGGGCTCATGTAAAGTAATTTAAAGACTTTTTTTAAGCAAATATTTGAATATTGCCCAGGCGGAAAAAAATAGGTGAGTCTAGCGTTACGGGGCATTTTTCAACAAGTTAGCATATCACTGAATGAATAATCACATCACGAACATATAAAAAAAAACTCCGATAAAACTCTGAAGGTGTGTCACTCTTTTATTATTTTGTCTGTCTTATTGTGTTGTTCCGTTCTGTTTTTTAGGCTCGGCCGTTTCTCTTGGTCTGAATTTGGCGTGAAACCAGCAGAGCTGCAGGACGCGTGTCTATTGGAATAAAACCTGTAAGTAACTCCTGAAATGTGTTGTCCAACTCCTGACGCTTTGTGGTGAGAGTGACACTGTGTGTCCACCGTGTGTTGCAGTTGTGTTACAGTGTCAACAGTGTAATCGGATTATTTATTTTTTGCTGATTTTGGAGTCGGGTTGAGCAGCAGCTGCCGGAGCTCTCCGCGGTGCTGAAACCGAACGTCGTGTCTTAAAGGTAGAAAATCTGAAGCAGGCCTTCGTAAATACCCGGATGACCTTGGAAGCAATCCTTGGCGTGGTTACATGCGCTGTCTATTATTTGTATGTGTTCACCAGGATGTACTGACTCTTCTCAGTCTGCCGTGGAAGCCTTTGCACCCAATCTGTTTTCGTTCTGAGGTCTGCAGTTAAAAATGTTGCATCCATTTTTAAAAGGCTTGTTTTGTAACTTTGAGTTGGATGCCAAGCAAAAAATGACGCGTTGGCACCGTTTCACTGTATCGAGAGGAATGGCAGCACTGTCCTCTCCCCGCTGCCCCATTTTATGAGATAAAGGCCCCGAGGCTCTGTGAGGGACTCCTGCAGGTTGTGGCACCAGGCCTGGTCAGCCTCATATCATCCAGTAACACAGTGGTGCAGACTAATGTTCACCTCAGAGCTTTTAAGATGCACCTTATTATATAAGTATACAATCTGAGACATATTAACACTAACTTCAACAAAAAGAGGTGTTATCGAAATTTCACCGAGTGTGAAGGGACACAGATTTTGGAAAGTGAATTAATTAATAATACTCACAGGTTTAGTGGCTCTTCAATCAGTGTAAAAAAAAATCAAGTTGCACAGTCTCATTTATTGTCATTTTATTTTACCACACAGTTGGTTGAATACAAAGTTGAAAGACTTGAATTTTATGGAAAAAAAGATCAGCATCACATGGGACTCCTTCATTTCCATGGACTATTAACATTAATTACAAAAACAACACAATAAATACGTGCAATAATAATAATAATAATAATGATAATAATAATAATAATAATAATAATAATAAATTATTCAACAGTAAATTGCAAAACAAAATCAAAGTATTGAATCCAAATTTACTTTGAAATGAAAATACAGTCCAATGGCTCAAATAGAAGAAAACAATCTTAATATGAATAAATAAGAATAAAAAAAATGAAGATGAGCATTTTTTAAATTTCATTGTATTTAGATTTTTTTTTTTTTTTTAACAAGAAGAAGTTCAAACATTTTGGCCAGCCCAGCCATTGTCAAATTTGTTGAGTGTTAATTCATGTTGAAGTGTGTGTGTGCGTGTGCGTGTGTGCGCGCGTGCGCACCCATGCGTGGAACAACAGTGCTGATGAAACATACAGTGTCATCCTGGGCCTCGCTGCCTCGCTCTGTGGTCTCGTTGGGTTTTGCATAGATGCGAAACGATTGGATTGATTTGCTGGAGAGCTGATTCTTCTTGAAACTACCCAACAATGAGCACATCTCTGTCGGCTCAGCATTCACCCCTGCTCCGAACTTCCTCTTTCGATTTCACCATTTCCCAAAGAGAAAAAAAAAACAAAAAAAAAAAAACACCCATAATATCTGGCACGTACAGGCGAGTAAATGTGATTTGCATTAGCTTGTTCATCGATTTATTTCTAATGATTTGACATTAGAAAATCACCGCCAATGTCAGGGTGTGTAGCTGTAGCCAGTGATGTAGTGGGACATAAATAAGTTGGTAAACTTTGACTTCCAGTCATCAAAATGCAACCAAGCACCAATACGAACACAAATCACGTTTCAAAAGCATTACATAATTTGAAATTCCCTTATCCTCTGTTCTTGATATGACTTGTTTAATATCAAATTTTTTCTTAGAGATTTATATCAGCCTAGAAAAAAAGGAGCTAGTAAAATTCTATTGCGCAAAATATGATTGTGGGTTAGGTGGATCTCCCTCCACTACATCCCTGACTATAGCAAATTCAATACAGAATCAATTAAAGGAAAAACACCAGTGACAACGAGTGAACATCTCTCCAGAATGCCTAAATCCTGGCGGGTAAGCTTGTCATAAAAAGTGTGCCGTGGATAGATTGTTGATTGCAAGGGGACGCACAACAGGCTTTTTCTCTTTAATTGTGAAAAAACGCGTTCAATTCGTCATACACGGGGGCCCGTTCGTGGTGTAAGTGCATGTCGTGGTAAGGCAGGACGTTTTCAGAGTGAATGCCGCTCCGGGCCCCTGAAGAACCAAACACCAGGTTGTGGGCCCCGCTGGATCTGGAGCCAGGCAGGCCGGAGTAATGCATAGAGTAGTGGTACCCCTTCTCGTTGTCGGGGGACGCGGAGCCTTGGTGCTTCAGGGAAAAGTTGCCATTGATGCACAGGGGCGGGCTGAGGGGCCCCTCATACTCGGGGCTGTTGTACTCCGGGGATCCGCTCCCACCGTACAGAGAGTCGTAAGCCGAGCAGTAGCCGTGCGTCCTCAGCGGATGCGAGTTCGAGCCCGGCTGGCAGTGGGGGCTGGATAGACGTGCGCACTGGTAGGGGTATGAGTGCATGGAGAAAGAGCCGGATCCGTACCTGCCCCCGTCCTGACACTGCTGCTCAGTCAGGAAGTTCCGGGAGTTCAGCTGCAGGCACCCCGCCACTAGGTTGGTCGTGGGCTGGGAGAGTCCTTTGCAGAGGGTCTGGACGTAGGACACAAGGTCGGGCCTTTTCCCAGAGCGCAATATCTCCGACAGGGCCCAGATATAGTTTTTGGCCAAACGCAGCGTCTCGATTTTGGACAGTTTTTGCGTTTTGGAGTAGCAGGGCACCACTTTCCGCAGATTGTCCAGCGCAGAGTTCAGGTCGTGCATGCGGGTCCGCTCTCTGGCGTTTGCCTTTATCCGTCGCATTTTGGAGCGCTCGATCCGGGCCTGTGTCATCTTGCGCTTCTTGGGGCCCCTTTTCTTGGGTCTGTCCCCCTCGGTGTCCTCTCCGTCGTCCTCTTCCTCCACCTCGTCGTCCTCATCGTCTTCCCCGGCATGTTCCGAATGCGTCCGGCTGCCTCCTCTCAGCTCGGAGGCGTCCATGTCGTCCTGGGTGTCGTGATCCTCCTCTTTGATCTTGCTGTCGTCGCTGTCGCTGTCCTCGGCCCAGCCGGAGTATTTCTGCACGTCGGGAAGCAGCGAGGGGTCACTGAAAAGCCTCGTCAACATTGTGGCTCTGGAAGGAGGAGGGGAGAAAAAAAAAACCCACATAAATCGAAAATCAGGCCTCACAAGCTCAGAGACGAAAATAAAACGACGATTTTTTTTTTTTTTTATTATAACGAGTTCACAGCAGAAAAAAAAACGTTGGAGGTTGAACTGGCTTTTACTCAGGTCATCATGAAGATAACTATTTAGCTTCACCGAACACGTTTCATCCTTATTAAAGTCATTCACTAGCATTATTACCACAATCATTTTAAATATACGTTTCACTCATCATTTTTGGTTTAAAGAACAGAACGAGTAAAATTGTTGGAAATTATAATAAAGATAAAGATTTAAGGAAAAAAAAAAACCAGAGCAGAGAGAAATGATCCCCTAAAGCTTCACGCTGGGTTACAGCCAGACGGATCCCCATTTAATTCCCTGCTGTCAACCGTGTGCCCTGTCGCGTCCTCTCGCAGCGGGTCCCAGCGGCAGGGGCCACATTACAGGTCCCATGGGGGCCCCCACTTTCACTCCTCCTGATGCCCATATAAGACTCCTGGCTGCATTCCAGCACTATTCATCCACACCGTACACCTCTCTCCTCAGAGGAGACAAAAAGGGATTTTTATTTAATTGATAGGCTGTAGACCCGTTTAAAGTCAGACTAATGATTAAATTAAGGCTTATAGACTCAGCCCAACTCCAGCTGTAAAAGGACTTTCATGGCGATTCTGATATCATGGCCTCTCAGCACCAAGAGGAAATTAAGCATCAGAATTATAATTTACACCTTCAAAAAAATGTCGATTTATATATATATATATATATTTGGAAGAATATTTCAATTATAATATTAATCTGTTTTAAGGTTAAAATAGTTGTAAAATATTTATAAAAAAAAAAACTCCAAAATATCACCGTGAGTTCAGTTATAATGGCCCACAGAGAATCTACTATTAGCCAGTTACCAATCAACAGTTAACCAGTACACAAATATGCTAATTGTTACATCTGAAAAATTGGTCAGCCTACCAATTAATCAGTCAATGCAGAGAGGGAAGGGGAGGCTACAGAGAGACGAGGTGATCTCTGGCAACTTCAATAAGCCTCCACTGGCCTCCTCCGTAGCATCCACTGTTACACTTGCAGCCATGGTTAAGGTAAAGGCTGTGATGGTTGGTTAATTATCTCGGGGGCTGTGCCAGGGGCAAAATCTAGTTTTGAAATCTCAGGCTCAGGAGGTTTGCTCAATTAGTAGAGAGAGATGGGGGGAAAAAAACAACAACGTTTAATTAACAGAGCGTGTAGACTACACAAAACAGATTTCACACGTAATTCAGTATGCACGACTGCATGATTTCTAAGAACCATTTTTTTCTCTTAAGTGAGCAATAATTCCTTACAGATGGAAATCGCTTGTATCCCTCTAGCCCCTCGTTAAATAAAAACCAAAACACACACACACACACACAAAATAAAAACACACACAACTCAAATCTTGCAAATCACCGCATCTACTCCGCTGTCACAGCAAAAGACTGCGCTCTCAACAGTATTAGTGTGGAGGCAGAGAGCTGGAGATGAAACTGGACAAACAGAGATAAATCATTGCTGCACACCGCCTGTCACAGTCAATGGCGTTGTCCCACCCTTTCATTTGCTCCGAGATTGAACATGCAAATCATTCGACAAAATCATCAATAAATCTCCCATTAAGACCGAGGACGTCCTTCGCTGAGGCGACGGTGCCCGGGCGAAAATCTTCAACATAAAATCTTATCTTGCACATTCATCGTCTTTTGTCTCTCTGATTCAAGGTCCAGACGCAGGAATCTCTAAATCAAATTAGTGTCCGATATGATCTATTTACAGCCCGCGCTGCTGCCGCTGCTCCTCCAGTCTTCAGGACTTGCTTCCCGTGAATGTTTCCCGCACAGGAGTGAGATCTGGGGCCGGAGACGCTTGTCTTTTAACTCGAGCCTAGTATTTGATCTTAGCTTTTATAATCCAGGTAGATTTGGATGTCAAAAGTTGAAGGGCAAGCAGAAAGAGAGAAACGGAGAGAGAGAGAGAGAGAGAAGATGATGATGATGAGGGGGAGAGAGAGAGAGAGAGTGAGTGAGGGGGACCGATGAGCTATTTGTCCAAGCGCGCCCATACAGAAATCCCATAAACTGACAATGGCTGGAAACGCTGTTATATCCATTTATGGCTTCATAACGTGCCGTCAGTTGAACAGAAGCTGTGGAGACTCTACGTTGATGATCGATACGAGCGTACCAAAACATTATCATCAGCATATCTATACACTCCACATCGATCCCTATTAATAATAAAAGTATTTGAATTCAGCACACCGTCTCAATAAAGTACATCAGAACCACACAAAGCATGTTGTATTCATATAAATCTGTCCATCTTTATTAAATAATCTTCTCCATTTTGCATAAAATTTGTATTTCTCTTTTCTCCAAAGGAAGTGTTGTTTATGTTCCAACTTACCTCAGCTCGAGCTCTTCACAGGGGGACAGGAAGAGAGAGGGGACAAAAAAAAAAAAAAACCGTGCGTGAGTTTCAGACCATCTTCAAAGGAGACCGCACGAGCGAAGCGACGCTCCTGAACAGCGCACAGGTGTGGGCAGCGCGCGGCTCGTTTCGCGGGTGCTACTCGTCCGGCGCGCGCACACTCGAATAAACGGAGCTGGAGAGAGCGAACGTACGTCTCGGCTTGTCGGTGTGTATGTGTGTGAGGGAGTTAAGTGAGCGTGTGTATGCATGTGTGTGTACATGTATGTGTGAGTGAGTGAGTGAGTGCGCGTGTGGCAACCGTGAGCTACCGGGGACGGGGTTACATACCAGCTAAGGCTGTGATGCCAGCGCCCATATGGCTGGCACGTCACCGGCAAGAGCCATCACATGAGAGCCCGGTGATTGACATGCGCCCGCATTCGGAGAGATTTGGCCTCCCGGGGGGGAAGAGAGACAGAGAGAGAGAGAGAGAGAGAGAGAGAGAGGAGGAGGAGGAGGAGGAGGGCCCCGCCATCTGTCACCGCGCTAGCGTTCGCACAGCCAGAAAAAAAAGGGAGGAAAAACAGAAGAGAGAGGGAGAAAATAAAATGGTGGAACAACAAAACTCATCATCGTTGACCTGAGCTGCTGCCTCAAGACGTGCAGACACATTTTGGTTTTGATTTATTATATATATATATATATATATATATATATATATATATTATCGTCAGACCTGTGACTTCTCTTCATCACCTGCCAAACTCACCAATCGGTGTTTAAAGCCATTTACAGGGCAGCTGTGCAGATATGCCAGCACTCACCGTTATAGTGGCACCATAGGAGGCAAACACGCGATGGAGTGCGGTGAGGTCGACGTATGACTTAGTCAGTCTGACTCTTAGCGCCAACGTTGTGGTGATCACACCTCCGAGTCAGGCTAAGCTGTAAAACACTGTCGTTTTATTAAGTGATACATTCGATAAACTATGACCTTCAGCTACACAAGGGCTGCAAGAAAAGAAAAAAAAAAAACGCATCTACTTTAGCAAGCCATCAATTATCTTCTGTCAAAGACTCAATTCTCATATACACGTTATCACCTCAAGAAGATAATATAATAATATTAAATAAAACCTATTAGGAAATTGCATTAATTAACTTTCTGGCAAATGAAAGGCGGGTAAACTGGTTTTTGTTGTGAGGTTTACCCTCCATCCTGTTTCTGGTTCAGAAGCAGCATGGGGGTAGGGGGATGGGGACGCATTATAAGTGCATTAAGGCCATGGAACAGAAGGCATATTGTTTATTTATTTACCTAATTGGATCAAATTATGCTTCCATGTATTCAGAGCAACGACAAGCAAAACCAATTGTGATCTGTTCTGACTCTTGTGGGCACCACATCGGGTGTAGATGACCCCCTTGCCAACACCACAAATGAGTCACATTATAAGATATAATATTGCACAGCCTTTGCTGCATGCTTGGTGTGTGTGTGTGTGTGTGTTGTTTGTGCATCAAAGCAATGTGGTTAAGTGTGAAGATCAAATGTTTACTGGTTGCTGTGTCTCAACGTGTGAGAAATGCCGAAGCTGATGCTGGTTTCTGCACCGTGCAGTGCTGAGTGAGGGGCGCCTGCTGGTTAAGAGAGAGAGGGTGAGAGGGGGAAAGAGACATACAGAGACACAGAAAATGAGAGAGAGCGAGAGAGAGAGAGAGCAAGTGAGACCCAGGTGTGCAGGCCCACTAGGGATGTATGAAAAATGAGGAGGAAGGAGGGGTATGACTTTAGATGACAGGGAATTGGTGCTGGTACGAGCTGGCAGAGCTGCCTAAGATGCAGGAGAACGCATGTTGACACATCAGTGGCATATATGCAAGAATTCCTTACCACCAGCCGTCTCGCTCACACCCCGTTTCACTGCATTGTGTCCATCCCAGCTCAGAGATCTCTCTATTTAGCAGACATTAGTGGAGTTAATGTGGGAGAAATGAGCTCGATGACCACCAGATCCAACTTGGCACAAAGACATCCATCGGGCTGAGGGAACAGGGACCTGAGAGCTGAGAAATAGCTGATAGAAGCTCATCATGTCCTTGGACGTGAATCACCCCTACGTCTCCTCTGTAGCCACGACTGAGGGAGCTTTTCGGGGGTGGCGGGGTCATCCCTGGGGTCAACAGTAGTGTGGCAGCTGTGGCCAGGGAGCCGTGAGGCTGCACATTCACTAATGTGTCCCATCCCTTATGGGAGGAGGGGATGGTAACCTGGCACTACCCCAAACCGTAGTGAGGTGATTGTAGCGGTGTTTGTTTATGTGCCTGTGCGTGTGTGTTTGTGTGTGTCTGTGTGTGTGTATTTGTGTGGAGGGACAGTAGAGGGGCATTAAGCCTCACTGCTAGCCAAATCAGTGCCCTATCCTACCTCAGCTGCACTGAGAAGGGGGGTGGGGATGTGAGGACTATGGCCATGGGGGGTTGATGCTTCTCAACAAGTCCCAAACAACCTTCAGGTCACCTTGCCAAAACAAATGCTAAATGTCAACAGTATGGCTTTAGCCAGCACTGGGCTCAAGGCAGCTCCAATGAGGGAGGCTTACATCTGATATTGAAGCGCCGAAGGAGAGCTTGTTTGGAATTATGATATTTCAGAATGACTTTACATCCTGTTTGTATGTGGATTAGCCTTAAGTAACGGCCACCTGCTGGGCTTTATCGAAGGCTAAATTCATGTAATCAAAATGCTAAATTGAATCCCTTCCCCTTTAAGATATCAAAATTTTCATCATTCTTTTTCTCTATGGTAAAATGACACCCAATAGCCTTTCAAAGTCATCTAGCCACACCCCCACACCTTTGTCATCTTCCCCCTCCCTTTCTCCTTTCCTCACTGTCAGACATGTGAGGTGATGACCTGCACTATACTTGTCTTTCTGGAAGAAGTGCAAACTTCTGCTGGCACACATATGAAATACAGCGCGCACACACACACACACACACACACACACACACGCACAGACCCACCCACCCCCACCAGACTGCCGGACCCCATCTGCACTCTCCTCTCTCCAGCCCCCTAATTGCATATGCACAAATGCAAATGCCTATTAATTAATTACTTGACTAATTAGTGCAGTGGTATTTTAGAGCGATAAATCAAGTGGAGATGGGGCAGAGGATGGTGGGGCAGGAGGAGGGCTGCATGGAGCATCTACAATGAACCCACACCAGAGGGAGTCCTCCTACTGTACTGAGTCCTGAATGTGACTGGGAGAGTATGTGCTGTGCAGGAGCCCGCACACACTGGAGCCTCTGAAGTAAAGCACCATTTAAAAACACTGAAGGGTCCCAAAGAGGTGACTGACTAAGGTGAGCGCTTTAAATCTGAAGGAGGAAATGAGAAAAGAATACTGAGAGGAGAAAAATGAGGTTGCAGATGAGACATGACCTCTGGTCCACCAGTCGTGTTGTTCCCTGGCATGTGGCGAACCATGGATACTCATTGCACCAATTTTCATAAAAGAGAAACTGAGCTTCCACACATGTCGTACTATGACTGTGCCTGCTGATGCATATTTATACTGATATTGTAAACCTTGTATAATAGTTCAATGAGCATAACAGTTGGCATCGTTTACGCAGTGATACTGATGTGATAATTGTGGCATCTGTGATTGGGAGGTGAATAATTCTGGCAGCCATGATAAACTGTGTATCTTTCTGTGTGTGTGTGTGTGTGTGTGTGTGTAGGTGTGCCAGGCCCCCACCATAGGTACCCATGGAGATCTCCGGACTGAAATATTCATTCTTGTTTGTTCGCCCAGACAGCGAGGTCCTAATTGCAGCATCAGAAAGCTCCACCTCTCCCTCTCGTCTGGCTTGGCTGCAGTGGAGACGAGCCTCATCTGGGAGCAGGATGCCTGCGTAAGTATGTGTGTGTGTGTGTGTGTGCGCGCGCATGCATGCATGTGTACACGTGTGTGCATGTGCACTTGTACACCCATCTTCCTTTTCTGGGGGTCGGTTTACTGGTGTTTGCTTCGTTCTCTTCCCTCACTTTCTCACTCATTCATAAACACGGCACGTGAAAGCATATTTTCAAGAAGCGGTTCTTGTCATCAGTCTGTCAAATTGCCTGCATGTCACATTCTCCCTCCATTATGGCTTGCCTTCATGCCTCATTCGCTCGGCTTGTGTTGGAGTTGGGTTGACTATTGATCTCTCTGTCAACGTGTCTGTCTGTCTGTCTGCCTGTCGATCTGTCAGCCCACAGAGTATGTTTGATGCTCCGGAGTTTTTCATCAGTTCCTGTGCCAACCCAACCCGTGCCTGGCCAAGCTGAACCATCTTGTGGGATTTTTGGCTTTTAATTATAGTGAGAGAGGATTAATTATGGCAGTGGAAACAAGGGGGCATGCATTATTGATGCTATGAGTGAAGGGCTGGAGGGGGTAGAGGGTGCTAATTAAATCACTGCCCTACTGCCACGTCCTCTGTCTCTGCCTCCACCATGTCTTCCACCTGCTACATCTTCAACACCCCACCCCGCATTACTTCTGTCACCCACACGTATATACAGTCACTCAAAGAAACACTCACCCCCTGTTGTCACCCCTGTCTACCTCTTCTTTCTCATCTCCAAATTTCATTTTAAGAATGTCTTTCACTCCATTACATTACCTGGAGTCTCACCTGACTTCAACTTTTCACTCTGTCCTTATGCTATATAAGTTTGCATGCTGCCTTTCTGTTAATAGTAATTTATCTATCTATTCAATGTCACTCAGCAGTGACAGGTTTTAAATTTGCCTTCATCCTAAATGAGCAGCTAAGTCTTCATTTCAACCCCATTAGGTAGGCTCTCACCAGTGGTCATGGGATGAGCCTTTTTTTTTTTTTAAAGAGCCAAATGTAACAAAAGGCTGCCATCTACTGGATTTTATGTAGAACTGTAATGTTTATCACTCACTATAATTCTGGTGAAAATTGTTGTCCAAAATGCTCAAAGAAGAAAAACAGAAACTATATGGCGTTGGCATCCATTTCATATCAGTTTCTCACCAGAGTACTCACAGAAAGACTATATGGCCACAAAAGACTAGAAAAAGATTTGCTTTACACAGAAGTTTCCAGATAGCCTATGTTCACAAGACCACAGTAGCCCATTCATACCTGACAGATTTATTTCAGTCCCACATCTGTGATAGCTTTAGAACAGTTAAATGCACAGTATTCACACTGACTCCAAATGCACAAACTTTTTGTTGAATACTTGGTTTCTTTTGCGACATTTCTTCTCTTGCTTTTTTCTCTCTGTAATTTCTGGGGGATGATCCCATCATCCATGGTGTTGTCCTAACACATTCCAGATGGATATTGGTTCCTGGGTGTGTGATTCTGCAATAATAACGCTACAGCTGTGGAGCAAATCCGCTTTCTGTTCGCCTGTTCTGCTCAGTGCCCCGTTTTGGGGCACGTTGCTTTCCTGTGTGTAACTGTGTAGCAAAGACTAGAGTATTGGTTGAAGAAACCTTCCTCGAGCAATAAGCAGGATCTTACTTAAATAAGCCTAGTTTTAAAAAATATATATAATCAAAATAAAATTACATTCCAAAAACAAATTTTATCCATCAAGTGCATCCATCATATAAAAGAAAATATCAAACACTAGGGATCTATAAAATGCTTCACAACAGAGGTTATCTCAATACACTTTCCAAATAGAGCATGAGACCATCTTTAGAAAAAGTTATTTACAGGGAACCAATCATTTTCCATCAAGAGCAAGCACTTGGCGACAGTAGCAAGAAAAAAGTTTACTTTAGGACACACAAATCTCACACAGCACCAGGCTCAGGATATATCTGGTGTCTGGTCGGAGGAGAAGGGATCAAACGAATCAGTAACGTATCACAATGATTTACAGGGTAGAGCATCTTAAGCTGTAGTGTCAGTAACAGGACAGTAGATGGAGCGGTCGCATCCCTCATCACCGTCACAAAGCAACATAACTGAGGATATATTGACCTGCCAAGCAGTGCGGCATTCTCAGGTGTAGGCTCTATAGCTTTTCATGCGAGCACTATGTCCTAATGGTGTGATGGTATATTACGGAGGGGGGGACAGGGACAGTGAGTGAGGGGTCAAATGCGGTGGTGACTGGTAGGATACCTGCTCTTGATCAATGGAATATTTCACCTTTTACAGTGTTGCTTGTCCCTGAAATCCCCTCTGAAGGTATCAGCTTATTACCGGCAGAGTGCCTGGTAGGTGAAAAGAATTGGGAATATTTATGAGATCAGATGCTTCACTTTGCTTTTTTTTTTTTTTTTTTTTTTTTAAATGTATTGATTTATTTTTCATCCCCTATATTTTTTTCTTTTTCATTTTGCTTTTAAGAGTGCACGCCCCAAATCAGGGGGCCTCTCAGGTTTTGTCAGCTCTTGTTTCATTGTCATGTGAAGATGCTCTGATTGGTGTGTTGATAAGGTTACACACTCTTTTTAATCTGTCTTTGGAGCTGGTTTGAAGAGGCTCCCATGTGTGCGTGCATGTGAGTATGTGTGAGTTTGTACTGTATAACATGTCCCCAACTTGCTCTTGGTGTTCTTGGGCTGCAAGTGTGATCTATCTACAGCAAGTTTTTCCTCTGTGTCTGCCGACACAGTAATTTGATGACAAGGTTGTAAAAAACAAAACAAATATAAACAGCAAAGTCCAATAAAAATAGATGCAGACCTACATGTAGAGGGGCTCAACTAATATCTACAAACAGGCCAACAGAGAGCAGCATCACAAGCAGAGCAAGTGACACATCAGGCTTAATTAGAGGTACAAACAAACAGACATCCCCAGGGATATTCAAACACACAAACACATTGTAGGGAGGCTATTACATAACAACTTACAAATAACAGATCAAATATTAAGCAGTGAATTAAAGTGACGCATCACAGGACATAAAAATGTTGTTTGTAAATACATTTATGTATGAATGGGTCCATGTAGTGAAAATTGTCCGTTTGGTTTCTAATGTGAGCAATTTGTTGGGCTTGTCAGTGTATCAACATTGTGGAGTAATTTTGTTAATATGACAGATGGCCAAGTGATTTTACAATACTTAGCTGTTCTGACACTTCTGTGTTTCTATATTTGAAAGTTTACCTGACAAGTTTTCTCTCTGGCAATCAGGTAGAGGAGGAGGGATGTTTGCAGTTTTGTTTGTTTCACAGTGGTTTTGTTGTTGTTTTTTCTTGTCCCTATTTCTTTCTTTCAGTCTTTGCTGAAAATGTCTTTCGGGTCCGTTATCTTCACACACTGACTCAAACTTGGAAAGGCCAATGCCATTACTGTGCTCCCACATCAGGGTCTGCATCCTTTGGAGGACAGGCAGTACAAAGAGGGTTCCCCTCATAGCCATGTTGACCACAACCACTTCAAGAGGTCCATGAGAGGTTGGATTCCTTTTTTTTTTTTAAATCCACGTTTATCTTTATATTCATGGACAATTACTCTGCTTTCTAAAGCCTTACACCAAGCATGAAAGAGACACTGGATTTTGCCAGAAAGTTGTGATTATTTTTGGAGATTAAATGCTCATCTTACACTGGCTTCTCAGATCACAGCTGATCATCTAGTTTATGTTTACCATGCCAGCCTAGCATTTGCTTGTTCAGCCTGTCTTTGACAAGTCCCATGTTCTCTCCAGTTTTAGCTTGGCTCATCCTTCCAGATTTGTTCATTGGGGTTGTGGACCAAACTCTTTTGATTAATTTCTACAAACAAAGTTGAATGGAATAAAGCAAAAACTTTATTGGACAAATTGGAAATTTAAACAGATAGTACTCATAAGCTGCATATATGCAGGAAATAGCTAAAAATACATGCAAGAAGAATTTTGCAAGAAATGGGCAGATTTATTTAAAGAGAAATGTAACACATGACAGAAAAATAAATATTTAACTCCCCAAAATGCAGCTGCTGTACTGTACAGGCAAACTCCAGGACAATGTGGCATCACTGTTAGGTGTGGTCAGAAATAGAGCTTTAATGAGAGAAAGTGGGGTTGTGAGGATATTCAGGACATTTGCCGCCTCAGAGGAATGGGTGTGAGGGGGGGCAGGTTTGATTTGTCTAGTTTTAGCCTCATACATTATTGTAGAGTGCGATTTTCATTGCTATGTTTCCAACTAACAAAGTAACCGTAGACTGCTGGATGCCGCTAAATCTTTGAAATCTTTTTGCCTGTCCTTGGTGAGTGCAGGTAGAATAAGAGGGAGCTCATCTGACTGATACTAGACCCTTTGTCTTGCTGGTATTAATGACTGTGTGAATCTCAGTTCTGACCAGACACCAGCTCACTTTCATCACAATAATATCTCACCAATTTATGCAGACAACCAACAAACAACGCAATTTAACCACAGAGATCAGGTAGAGTCCTGGTTTAAATGCTTACATGGATAACAAAGGAACTAAAGGGGCATCTGTCTTTATATCTCATTTAGACATTGTACCTTCAAGGCTCTACAAAGTCTCCTTTCTACAGAAGAAAAAAAAAAAGAAAGAGCCATTGAAATGAACAAATATTCTTCTGTTTTCCCATCACTCAGTGACTGGTTTCATTAAATGATGGAATTGGGCAGCTTGCAGTGAGCCGGCCTCTTAGACAGAGCCTATTACACATTCCTAATGAAATATTGCACAACTCCTACCGAACACCACTAAGTTATGCAACCAACCTGGAGCCAAGTCAAATGGCAACAAGTGACTGAAAAGCTTTAATTTCTTCAGAAACATTCAGCAACTCAGTCAGTCTGCATTTTGTTTTGCACGTCATAAACCTATAACCAAAACCTTCATATGTGCGATGAGAAGCAATAATGAGTTTCCACCTGCAGACGTGCGAAGGTGCTGCTTTCCTTTGGACAGAGGTGTCTTTGTAGCAATGCCAGACAAACCCCCACCTCCCCCTGTCCACCCCTGCCTGGAAACGGTGAAAATAAATTACGTGCTGGCGTGTGTGGCTCAGTCTGACTGGCGGGATAAACAATCAGTTGACTCTTTAACGTCTTTTTGATTCTGTAGGCAGCAGTTTGCGCTCCTAGTGTGCCATATACGACCTCAACTTTTCTGTTTTGCCCACCAAGCCCCTCCAGCCACCTGTATACCTCCTCCTCCTCCCCCCACCACTACAGATATCTCCTTCATTCCAGCCTATGCCAAAGCTCAACTCTGCCCCGAGGCCAAATCCACAGCCCTCCACTGTCCAAATCCCTCTGCCATGTGAGTGAAAGAACACTAAGGCCCTGAAAATAGAGCAATGTAGCTGCACTTCTCTTTTACTCCCTTTTATGTTGCTATTATGTATCTTCCTCTTCGGTAGAGAGAGCGTCCCACGTCCCCCTATTTCAACCATTCTCTCTCTGTGTTTTTCATTTAAAGATCTCCATCTTTCAACCCTGTGTTTCCAGTTGCTTTAGCACTTATGTGATTCATTCAAGCTGTATTCAGGTTAAAAAAGTTTTAGTGGGGTTCATCTCTGTTATTGAGGATCTTTGCATGGTGGTAGACAAAGGGACACCTCCAGCATTTCACTGTAACTCTGGAAATCAATAGCCACAGCATCACATATTTAACACAGCCGAGCCTAATAAATCTAGGGATGTCAGCAGCATGGGTTTAGTGGCAGGATGCCCATGTATGTTCCCCCCGCATACTCTACATCTCTTCTTGTTTATCTCTCCTTGCACCCCCTGAAACCTTCCTCTCGCCGCATAAATCTCTCATTCAGAAATGGAGGCCAAAAGAGGCTCAGCTGATGTGATGAGATTATTATTTTTTTCTGATTACAAATCAACCTCAGCTTAGATAGACAGAGAAACACAGCCACCCTGCCAATCGCCTCCACCCCTATTTGCTCTGGCTCCTCCCCTCTGTCCCAATATCTCCACCTTCTTTTAGCTCTCAGTCCCTCCTCTACATCCCCTCCCCACCCACTTCTCTCCCTCACAGCCTGATCTAAGGTCGGATGTGCCTCATTCAACTCACAGGTTTGTGAGGCAGGGAGAGAAGAGAGAGAGACAGAGGGAGACCAGGGGCATATCGTCATATGCCAGGGAGGGATAGAGGACAGGTGGTGACAGAGAGAGTCTGTTCACGTTGGTGTTTTTCTACAAGAAGAAGGAGTCAGAGAGTGAAGGAGTGAGGCAGAAGAGAGAAAACAAGTTCTCAGGTGTGGGACTACATAGCAGTGGGCGGTTCCTCCAACGAAGGTACAGTGATCTTCAGCAGAAATCCCTCCACTTCACTGGGACTCAGAGCCCCAGGATCCAGAGCCATGGAGCCCTCCATGTCGACTGAGGTCGATGGGGAGTCCAAGGAGAGGAAGAAGATCCAGTTCGCCGTGCCAGCATCTGCTCCCACCAACCTGGACCCTCGGCAAGTGGAGATGGTGAGCAGGCAGTGGATAAGTTAGTGTTTGTCCCATGTGGAAACATCAGTTTTGTGTCTCTTAGGATTTAGTTTTAACTTTTCACTCTGGCTCCTTTTCTGTGTGAAATACGAAGGATTTACATCTGAATCTCCTATTGATCAGTTTCCTTCTGACTGACTGCCATTCTGTCACTCTGGGCAAGTGACCCTGTTGTTGTATGAGACTGGCCGGGTTTCTTCACTTGAGAGCACCTTCCTGTATTACCTTCTCTCTGTTTTTTTTTTTTTTTTTTTTTTTTTTCATTTTTGAGTTTCTTATGCACGGCTGCTCCACAGTTGAGAAATTATGATGACATTTCCCTCCCTCCTCCCTCTCATGAGATTACTAACTTACTGTCTCACCCTTGGCCAATTTTTTTATTACATTGACATGAAAATCACAGACGTAACAACAAACTGTTGTTTTTGGACATTTTCTTTGTCATGTAATCATGTAATAGTCACCATAAATAATTACTCTTTTTTGCCTTTTTTGGCTGGTTGTCATTGAGAGACCTTTGTCTTCAGTCCTATCTGATAACCAAACCAATATTGCTCTTATCATTCTCTTGTCTTCTCTGCTCATTTTTGATAGGGCACTTCTCATCTTCCTTTTTGGCTCTAACGCAAATGCCTCTTATTTTAGCACACAGGAAAAAGTGGGCCAAAGTAGGAACTGTTTGGTGCCGAGGTAGATCGAGGCCATTGGCTCATCTCTCCAGAGAACTTGAGGTGAGGTGCAGCAAGGAAGCAAGAGAGAGATGTGGTATATGAAAGAAAGCCAGGAGAGTTAAGATGCACAACCTGATCTCTGGCTTCACGTGTCCGGGGTTAGCTCCCTTAGTGAATGTCCTTGTTTCTCAGCTTTCAAAAAAGGTTTTTAATGATCTCTTACTCCCTGCAATCATGCTCAATCTCACACTTACCTAATCATCTGCTAAATTTCATTGTTTCCTTGGAGATTGCATGGAGAAAATTGTTCCTGCATGAAAAAAGTGGGATAACTGTTGTTTTTTTTTCTTTATCCAAAACAAATCTTCTTGAATTAAGTGTGATTTTTGTTGCATTATTCCTTCAAGTAAAAAAAAAATGTCAGCAAACAAGTTGTCTTATTTCACGGCATCACTTCAGTTTCACCTATTGACTAAATCGCTTGCTAAATTGAAAACATTTTGCAAACCTAAACCAAATTTCCACTCCACATTTCTACATGAATACTTGCTTTCCTCCTCCCCCTCTTATTCTCTCTATCGCTCATGTCCTGTCCACATGCTCCGATCTCTATCTCTCTTCCAAGAAACTACAGGATATCATCTACCATATGTGAGCTTCCCCCTCAACTCAAAAAAAAAAAAAAAAAAAAAATCTCTCACTTCCGTCTGGTTCGGGGACGACCTTATTGCATCATCCCCTTATGGTCATGCAGGGCTCAGCTGGCTCCCATACTGCAAACCTTTGCCTTCATATAGGATGTCTGTGCTTCTGTCGGGATCCATGCGATGAAGATGTTTCAGTGGCATAAAAAGTGTAAAGTTGTTGATTATATTCAACTGTGAGGAGTTCAGCCTTGCAGCAAAGGATTCTGGGTTCGATTCCTGGGCCTAAGGCCCTCCTGTGTGTGAGTTTGCATGTTCATCCTTGCTGCTGCATTTGAGTGTGGGCGGTTGTTTGTAACTTTGTGTCTCTATATGTCGGACCTGTGGTGGACTGGCCACATGTCCTGGATGTATCCTGGCCCAATGTCAGCTGGGATTGGCTCCAACGCTCCCACAACCCTGATGGATGAGCGATGTAGATAATGGATATGCAAGCACGTGTACATGCAGATGAACGCTGGACAGGGGAGTATGGGAAACTGATGTGTTTAAAAAGGAGATAACATCTACCCAAAGCATACTGAAGCCTCAAGGGGACTTGAGAATGGGCAGGGATCATTTTTAAAGGCAGCCATTTCACTCCCTTCCCCTCCCACATCAATTATGGTTGACAGCACGTCTATCTCTGCTAATGAGTTGCTAATGACTATGCTATTCTTCTCAACTTGTTACACAACTGGTAACTCCTTCGTTACTGTCATTTCCGATGGCATTTAAACCCCAAAAACCGCAATCAACTAAACTGCTGGGACCTTGTTACTATGGAGACGAGCTCCACAACTATGCAATGCAAAGCTCCCCCACTGTTGGCATTGAAAAGGTCAACTTTAATGGCCAGCTCTGTCTTACTGGGTAGTTGTTTGTGTTAGTGCTGTTGCATGTTGTAGACATATATATGTGTGTGTGTGTGTGTGTGGACATTCTTCTGGTGTTAATGTAAGAGACATGCCCATACCTCCCACACATTGACATATTATTATCTGTGCGAGAAAAATGCTACAATTTGTGCGTCTTTCGAATATGTTAAACGCTTTTGTTGGATAGGCTTTACCTGTTTGTGAACATTTACTCTGAAGTGATATGTTCTCTTTCAAGTCTGCAGTGTTTTCAGTTTAAATAAGAAAATATCCTTACTTATCCTTATTTATTTTTCCTTGTATATTCTCATTCATCCAGGTCATTCCCTGTAATGTCTTACAGACATTTGTTTTTGTCATTCATGATGATAGGATGAAAATGCCATTTTGACAATTCAAAAGTAACCTCTCTTTCATTAAATAATAATCAATTGATCTCACTGTGGTCCCTGTATTATTCAGGCCAACCAGCAGGTCAATTTTGAAAAAAAAAAAAAAACAAGAAAAGTACATTTTTTCACACTTCAGATTTGAGAGCCTTGCTGTTGCAGACATACTCCCGTTCCAATTAGACAGATTCTCTCTAGACCCAAAGTGCCTTCAATGGGATCATTTACGCTGTGAAAACTCATTTGTCATCTTCTTTTTTTTTTTCACCTCTGGCTTTCAGCTGGCATCTTGAATATCAGTCACGGGAATGATCTTTTTCAAATCTTCTCCTTGAGTAGTCTTCTCATTGAAAGGTCAAGAACAGTGCTTTAGTTCTCTCCAACAATGCAGAGCAAGCACATGGTCATGTTTACCAGCCCAACCCCCCACTCCATACACTCACCAATCCTCCATCCTTTGCAAGTGACGTACGGTAATGTGCATAATGGACGGAGATTAGGGTCGTGGGGCGGGATGCTGCATTTATGATTCCCTCAAAGTATGCCTCCCCGTGGACTCACCAAGCAGACATCACTCTGTGTTGGCTTGAACCTATCAGGGTCATGGAGGGCATCGTTTTGACTTCCCTGCCCCCCATCATCCTCTATCTTTTACACTCCCGCCCACAACCCACTTTTCCCCAACTCCAACCTCCCATGTCGTCCTCCTCCCCAGTCCAGTCTTTGGGTTAAACATCAAACAGCAACCTTTGATACGGCATGTGTTTGTGGATAAACATTAGTGCTCTGAGGGACCGTCAACATGCACTCCCAGAAAAGGACATCTTGTTAGATGGCACAAAGCATGCTGGGACTTGGCAAGAGGGTGCAGTGATCTTTCTTTGCATGTGGACTGATAGGAATGTCACCGTGATGTCCTGACTCCGTTTTTCCCAGCATTGTGACCTGTCAGGTTTCATGAAAATTACTTTTTGGATACCTTTCAAAGTTGCTTGCCAAAGGCAGGTTGTTGGCATTTTTACAAAAAAAAAAAAATAAATAAAAAAAAATCGTAGTGTTTGGAAGGACACTATATCAAAATGATGGCTTGCCTTGCGAGAACTCATAGATGTATTTGCAGTTTGGACACAGTCAATGGGTCTCTGTCTTCTGCAGGTTTGCCAGTGTGTTTGCTCCTCCCTGTTTTTTGACAGTCCTGGCATTTTGGGAAGTTAATGACTCTGGAGCAACATGTTCATGGCCTGTATCTGTCAACAAAGGTTTCGTTCAAAGTTTCTGTTCTGTTCTGTTGTCTTTTAGTCTAAAATCATTTGTCTTGTAATGGTTATATTCACTGAAAACACAACCATCCACTCTTGGCTTGTGTGTGATGTATAAACAGCACAAAAACGCAAATATTGAGCACGGGTAGAATGATTTGTCTCCTGATGACACTGTACACAGTGAGTTGAAAATATGTCATAATGTCCCCTGCACCTCAGGCGTTACCCAAGCAAACATCAAAACTTGACAGGGGCCTGTGATGCAGCAACACGCCCCCTTAGCCTTTAAAGTTATGGTCAATAAATCTTCTGCAGCCGGCTGGTGTCATTAGTCACTGTCATTATTAATCAAACCAATATGGTATGAGGAGTTGCATCAGCCTAATATACATTAATTCACGTATATTAACATTTTTTTCTAAACTTACACCGAGGCACAGCAGTTAATCCTCAACATGTTTCAGAGGGAACAGCTCAAAGAAGATACAAAGTTATGTAAAGCATAGCCGCACAGCCACTTAATAGAAATTGCAATCAAATCATAAATGTAGGTGTTTTTAGGTGATTTTTTTACAGGCCATTGGCTACAAACTGCATAGCAACAATCAACAGTTGCTTTCTTTCTATTTGTCACCTGTTGGTACGTATGATGTTGCAAATGAGTAACGATAGTAACTCTATACTTTGTTTGTACCTGCCTGTTGACCTCTGGAACTGGTTTTTGTCAACAGTACAATGAGGCTACTGGATTCAAGTGCATGAACAAGTAAAGTAAAAAAAAAAAAGAATTATCTCAGTGTTTGCAGGCTGTTAGCTGTGTCTCTGATAAAGCTTTGACTGGCACCTCTCCTGTTGTCACCTTGCCCTGTTTACAGTTCCAGTGTGTGCTGTGGCCTGGCAGGCGGCCTCCTGTCACTCATCATCCACTGGCATTATCACAGTGTGTTGTTATGGTAAAGCTTTCTTCCAACAGTCTCTGGAACAACGGGCCAAACAGCAACCAGCAGCTAATTACATAAATGCTGGGGGCGAGGTGAGGCTGGGTGTTGGGTGGGGGGTGGGGGGGGGTGGGGGGGGCTGTCTGAGTATGATATCATTCTGCCAGTGGGTGCAGCATAATTACATTTCCTATTTGGGGGTCATTGGAGAGCCCCTCCAGATGCTTTCTCCAACCATCTGTTTATTCAGTTAGCCAGTGGTGGGGCCAAAGGTCACCACTAAAGTGTTACATGAATGTTGAAAAGCAGCACGCAGCAGCACGCAGCAGCACGCAACAGCACCTCACACTTATGGGGATATAGCAAAGCTGGCCATTTGAATAGAAATGAGCGACCTTGGACCTCATTGAGCTGCAGTTGGGATTGTAATTTCCAGAGCCACGTCCTTGACCCGCTTTGAAAACAGCTGGAAAATCACAAAAGCGTGTGTTACTCAGTAAGGCCCTGCAGAAGACACCTGGCAGCCATGTCTGTGAGTCACGGCTGAGTATAGTCTGTGTCTGACCGAGCGACTTGTCACGTGATCCAGCCAATCACGGGCCCTTGGCTGTTTGTTTGTCATGCTTATGGAAACATTTTTCCTGGCAGCTTTGTCATGACTGGGCACCTTGGCCTGGTATTTGGGTTTAATCCTGATGACAGACAATTGTGTGCCCAATTTGGGCAAAACACAAAACATAAATTCCTAAAATTGCAGTGTGAATATACTTATGAACAAAATGCTAAGCATATATGGAGAGCTCCATCAACACATATGGTTTGTTAAAATTTAAACCAATAATAAAACTGACTGCGACACAGTGTGACAAAACTTTTATTTTGAAATTGTGCAGTTGCACACCTGTATTTCAAACAAGAAGACATGAATGTGTTAGAGTTGAAATAGAGGTTGAAAATGGTTAAACCTGTTATGTATTCTACCGACAGCATAATACAAAGCAGTAACACTCTTTACAACTGAGCTCACGACAGGAAACATTGGATGCATTGTATGTGATTGCACAAGGAATACATTAACTGAGAAAATATCATTCATCTCATGTTAAGAGGGATCATTTTTCACCTGATTGTGTTATTGAACTCATTGTTAGATTGCACTTAAGGCACCACAAGGATGCCACTTCAGGCAGGAAAAGGAGGAAGGGGTGGGCGGCTTGGTAGACTGAGATTCATAGAAATCACAAATTCACAAATTCACAGAGAGATGAGGAATAAAACTACTGTTTTTAACTGACATTTTAACAAATGTCTTCTAATGTCTTCCAGTTTTTACACTCAGCCCATTTTCATATCATCTTATTTGTATTTGGGGTTGCTGTTACTGTTGGCTGCTTTGTTATCATTAGCACTTTATCTCTTCCATGTGCTGCTCCTCAGTTATTGTTTGTTCCCACCAGTGTACTGCACCGCATGTTCTCTGCACATACACACATGTGCAGCGGTATGTGCCAGTGGGCAGATGCCGCAACAACTGCAGATCAATCTTGTGCAAATCCATATCTATCCATCAAGAGCTGGGTTACAGCTGGTCAATGAGAGAGAGGGAGTGGGTGGGCTTCATATGGGCCGTGATGATGCTCTCACCTCTATCACACAGTTGGCACCCCCTGCTCGATGGGATGGCCTTGTGCCATAGAGTAATATTGTACACCAGGGATGGCAGCTGACAGGGGAGGGAAATCTACCGTGTGTTTCTTTGCTTCAAGGCCACCTGACTCCCCCTGGAGATGCTCAACTGTTAGCCTTGGTGCACGATAGCGTTTTAGAGCCTTTCTCCCTCATCCCCCATCAGAGACTCCTCCGATCTAGTTTATGCTGTCCTACTGCTGCTGCTTTTTATAGACCCCGCCACAGCAGCACCAGCTTAGAGCAGGGGCCTCGGGGGAACAGGCCCATATCAGCCAATCTGCACCCAAGTTGGGCCATGACTGTGATGAGCCAACACACATTCCCGTGCCTGCACACACACACACACACACACACGCACGCACGCAAACAGGTGCAAAGTCAACATTTATCAGTGACCCACATGCAGCACAGAGTGAGGTCTCACACTGAAGTCATTTGTGCCAACTTAACCTCTTTGCCTCCAATTAAATTTGACAGTTATGAAAGTACAATTATTTGCATGATATTAATTTTTATCCGTAATCCTCAAACACACTTTATCCACCTTTTGTCATGAACCCTGTTCTATGTTACAACCCACAAGCCTTTTATTGATACCAAAGCTCTGTGTGGAAGCTAATGAGGTGCTGCAGCCTTTCAGGGAGGCCTGCAGGCGTACACCTGTGGAGCCGCTGAAAGGCCACCTCAGCAACCTGTCTGCTGAG